>NW_026510818.1:0-28825 GCF_027579735.1 Bombina bombina | reverse complement strand
ATCCTGAACGTCTCTTGCCCAAGCCTGAGCCAAGAGAGAAAGTCTGCCCCCTACTAGATCCGGTCCCGGATCGGGAGCTGCCCCTTCATGCTGTCTTGGTAGCAGCAGCGGGCTTCTTGGACTGTTTACCTTTATTCCAGGTCTGGTTAGGTCCCAGACTGACTTGGATTGAGCAAAATTCCCCTCCTGCTTTGTGGCAGGGGAAGAGGTAGAGGGACCACCTTTGAAGTTTCGAAAAGGAACGAAAATTATTTTGTTTAGCCCTCATTCTATGTGTCTTATCCTGAGGAAGGGCATGGCCTTTTCCTCCAGTGATGTCGGAAATGATCTCCTTCAGTTCAGGCCCGAATAGGGTCTTACCTTTGAAAGGAATAGCTAATAGCTTAGATTTAGATGACACATCAGCAGACCAGGACTTTAGCCAGAACGCTCTGCGCGCTAAAATGGCAAAACCTGAATTCTTTGCAGCTAATTTAGCCAGTTGAAAAGCGGCATCTGTAATAAAAGAATTAGCTTGCTTGAGAGCCTTAATTCTATCTAAAATATCATCTAATGGGGTCTCAACCTTAAGAGACTCCTCTAGAGCCTCGAACAAAAAAGCAGCTGCAGTAGTTACAGGAACAATGCACGCTATAGGTTGTAGAAGGTAACCCTGATGAATAAACAATTTCTTTAGAAGACCCTCTAATTTTGTATCCATAGGATCTTTGAAAGCACAACTGTCCTCAATAGGTATAGTTGTACGCTTAGCCAGTGTAGAAATAGCTCCCTCCACCTTAGAGACCGTCTGCCACGAATCCCGAATGGTGTCAGATATGGGAAACATTTTCTTAAAAGTAGGAGGGGGAGAGAACGGAATGCCTGGTCTATCCCATTCCTTAGTAACAATGTCTGAAATCCTCTTAGGGACTGGAAAAACATTAGTGTAAGAAGGGACCTCTAGATATCTATCCATTTTACACAATTTCTCTGGTGGAATTACAATAGGGTCACAATCATCCAGAGTCGCTAAAACCTCCCTGAGCAACAAGCGGAGGTGTTACATAGTTACATAGTTACATAGTAGATAAGGTTGAAAAAAAGACTGAAGTCCATCGAGTTCAACCTATACAAATCTAAAATACTTACAAAAAGCTCCAGTTAAGCTTAAATAACCCCATTAAAATGTGACCCATTTAATACTAGCAATCATATCCATGAATTTTGTTAGTATACAGAAACTTATCCAGACTATTTTTAAATGTATCTATGGTATTGGCATTCACTACCTCCTTTGGTAATGAGTTCCACAATTTTATTGCTCTCACAGTGAAAAAACGTTTCCGTTGCAGGAGATTAAATCTCCTTTCCTCCAACCTTAAATTATGACCTCTTGTCAGAAACAATTTTCTTGGAATAAACAGAGCTTCTGCCATCTCTGTATATGGGCCTTGAATATATTTATATAAAGTAATCATGTCACCTCTCAAGCGCCTTTTTTCTAAAGAAAACAGACCCAGTTTGGCTAGCCTCTCCTCATAGGTTAATTTCTCCAATCCCCTTATTAGCTTTGTGGCCCTTCTCTGAACTTTTTCTAGTTCTGCAATATCTTTTTTAGCAATTGGTCCCCAGAACTGCACTCCAAACTCAAGGTGAGGTCTTACCAGGGCTTTATATAATGACAGAATTATGCTTTCCTCCCTTGAATCAATACCTCTTTTAATACATGCTAGTATCTTATTAGCCTTTGAAGCCGCTGCCCTGCATTGTGCACCCATCTTTAGCTTGTTATCTATTACTACTCCCAAATCCCTTTCCTCCTGTGTTTGGCTAAGTCTTGTCCCATTTAAAAAATACGTAGCCTGCTTATTTTTACTTCCAAAATGTAGAACCTTGCATTTTTCCGTATTAAATCTCATTTTCCATTCACTTGCCCATAGTTCTAATTTTAGCAAATCCCTTTGTAAAGACAGTTCGTCCTGCTCTGACCTTATGACCTTACTTAACTTAGTATCATCTGCAAAAATAGAGATGTCGCTATTTAATCCTTGCTCCAAGTCATTTATAAAAATATTAAAAAGAACAGGGCCCAGTACTGATCCCTGGGGGACGCCACTGATTACCTTTGTCCAATCTGAGTATGATCCATTTACTACTACTCGTTGCTCCCTATCTTTTATCCAGTTATTTATCCATGAGCTAACATTTTCAGCTATTCCCAGTCCCTTAATTTTGTGCATTAATCTCTCATGTGGCACTGTATCAAATGCCTTTGCAAAATCTAAGTATATCACATCCATATGATACTTAAAGGCCGTCATATCTGAGTCTGTTTGAGGAAACATCTTTCCTGAATCAGAAAGCTCTTCCTCAGACAGCTATTCCCCCACCCCCAATTCAGAACATTGTGAGGGTACATCGGAGATGGCCAATAAGGCGTCAGAGGGCTCAGCATTTACTCTAACACCGGACCTACTGCGCTTCCCCTGCAAACCAGGCAGTTTAGATAATACCTCAGTGAGGGTACTATACATAACTGCAGCCATATATTGCAGGGTGAAAGAATTAGACGCACTAGAAGTACTTGGCGTCGCTTGGGCGGGCGTTAAAAGTTGTGACACTTGGGGAGAAGTATATGGCATAACCTGATTCTCTTCTGACTGAGAATCATCCTTGTTACGGTTGCCTCCAGGCTGGCTGGAAGTTGGACCGTAGAAAAGGATGCTCCTAGCGCTCACCAAAGGAGCAGCAGCACCGTGGACACTATAACTGCTGCGTAGCCACCATAAGTAATGCAGACTCTATGAACCACCGCTGCTGGGCTGGTATCTCGCCGTCTGCTCTGCGCCCTGGACCTATAACCAGGCTCCAGTAGGTGAACCTCTTCCTTCTGTACCAATCCCTGTAGCTAAGGGAGTATGAAGAGCATAGCAATCCCTGTAGTGATTATAAGCTGTATCCTACAAACATGAGTCAAAGCTGCAAGTTAGAGGGTCAGAAATAGGTCTGATGTGCTGGAGCACACAGCCTGCTTTTATTCAGGTTACATGCAAACAGGACACTCTCAGGGGGAGGCATAAAATCCCCCATCACACATTTGATATTAGATAGAGAGACACTCCCTTTGACAGGCCACAACATTTACTTCAGCAGATAACATTACACACAATAAAACAATGCAGTCCACCTTATCAATACTAGTCTGATTAGACAATGGGAAAGTTGATCACTAACCTAATTAGAGCTAATCCCAGCAGACTTGTATTTAGAATGCTTCTTGAAGCTGAACAAAATTTAACTCTTAATGGCACACAATGAAACTGAACCAAGTGGGAGAAAGCCAGGGACAAGTCATTTCACAGGTCTGGGGACATAGTCTTAAAGGGGCATTGTTCATCAAAGTCACAATATGTCCCCAGATGGTTCTTAAAGGGCCACACACACCCAACAAAAGTCAATATGTCCTCAGGGGCACAATCTTCCAGGGGCCATAGTCATGTGGAAGGAGGCTGGCAAATAGGCTTCTCCAAAATCCAGGGAAGCAGGGCAATTTTTCATTTAAAGGGCCAGTTACAAACAGCAGTTTGTAACATATCTCCCCTTTTGGAGGGAGACTAACCAGGCACCTGACCTTCTGCCGGTCAGTGCCTAAGTTAGTCTCGCAATCCACCCACAAATAATCGCTAGCAGCAAAGTAGCCCCCCCACAATACGTAGTACTGGCCTGTAAGTTCCAGGTTGCAGGATGAAAGTGCAGCATCCTCGGCCTTCCTGGCGCAGCTGGGCAAATAGCTGATGGTACTTGGGGGGCAGAGGCCAGCGGCACTCTGCCCTGGTGCCAGCGCTTCTGCTGGGGTGAGGGGTTTGCAGGCCAGTTCTGTAACAAGGACAAGGTCTGTAGGGCAGAGGCCAGCAGCGCTCTGTCCTGATGCCAGCTCTTCTGCTGGGGGAATTGGGGCATAGTCCTGCCCGGTGGCAAAGGGAACGTGGGGGTCAGTGGGGGCCAACATCTCCACTGTTAACCCTGGGCCCAAGTTAGGAGTTAGCTGGGGAGGGGGAGATTGGCTTACCTCCTCCTCCTGATACTCCGGCGGCCGTTGGGAAGGGAGGTCGATGCTCTCCGCTACCTGTGGAACATGCTGCGGCTGGGGAGAGAGACCGGTTGCCTCCTCTCCCTGGAAGGCACACTCCGGCTGGGGAGGGAGGTCGATGCTCTCCCCTCCCTGTAGCTGGGTCTGTCGCTGGGGATCTGGGCCGCCTGCCCAGCATCCCTGTAGGGCCGGTAGAGAGACTGCGGTCCCATCTCCACCTGCCTGCTGGGGGTGCTCCCAGGACCAGTCTATGAGGCCTGCTGCCTCTGGTATCTCTGGTTGGGGTTGGGGAAGGAGACCGGTTGTCTCTTCCCTCTGCACAGTATACTGCCGCTGGGGAGGGAGGTCGCTGCTCCCCTCTCCCTGTGGAACATGCTGCGGCTGGGGAGAGAGACCAGGTGTCCATACCCTCAAACTCCACAGTTGGCGCTCAAAGGCTCGTGCCGCTTTGTTCTCCGTATCCAATTCCCGGATGATGCGACTGACTACCTCCTGCGCAGGGTCTGGACCATATCGGACTAGCCGCCTCCTTACCTCTGGAACGAAATCCGCGCCCTCATAGCGACAGATCCGGTTGAGGTGCTCTTCACATGGTTCTGACCAGTATCTTGTCAGCTCCATGCTGCTGTAGGTAGGGATGCTGCGCAGTGGCTAGCGTTGCCATCAATTACTCTCCTACGATACCAGTGCTGTTGTGGTGCTGCTCCTTGCGCTAGGACGCCAATCCCACCGCTGCCGCCAAATGTTACGGTTGCCTCCAGGCTGGCTGGAAGTTGGACCATAGAAAAGGATGCTCCTAGCGCTCACCAAAGGAGCAGCAGCATCGTGGACACTATAACTGCTGCGTAGCCACCATAAGTAATGCAGACTCTATGAACCACCGCTGCTGGGCTGGTATCTCGCCGTCTGCTCTGCGCCCTGGACCTATAACCAGGCTCCAGTAGGTGAACCTCTTCCTTCTGTACCAATCCCTGTAGCTAAGGGAGTATGAAGAGCATAGCAATCCCTGTAGTGATTATAAGCTGTATCCTACAAACATGAGTCAAAGCTGCAAGTTAGAGGGTCAGAAATAGGTCTGATGTGCTGGAGCACACAGCCTGCTTTTATTCAGGTTACATGCAAACAGGACACTCTCAGGGGGAGGCATAAAATCCCCCATCACACATTTGATATTAGATAGAGAGACACTCCCTTTGACAGGCCACAACATTTACTTCAGCAGATAACATTACACACAATAAAACAATGCAGTCCACCTTATCAATACTAGTCTGATTAGACAATGGGAAAGTTGATCACTAACCTAATTAGAGCTAATCCCAGCAGACTTGTATTTAGAATGCTTCTTGAAGCTGAACAAAATTTAACTCTTAATGGCACACAATGAAACTGAACCAAGTGGGAGAAAGCCAGGGACAAGTCATTTCACAGGTCTGGGGACATAGTCTTAAAGGGGCATTGTTCATCAAAGTCACAATATGTCCCCAGATGGTTCTTAAAGGGCCACACACACCCAACAAAAGTCAATATGTCCTCAGGGGCACAATCTTCCAGGGGCCATAGTCATGTGGAAGGAGGCTGGCAAATAGGCTTCTCCAAAATCCAGGGAAGCAGGGCAATTTTTCATTTAAAGGGCCAGTTACAAACAGCAGTTTGTAACAATCCTGAGACATACTTTTATCAGCTAAAATATGTTCTTTGCAATGTAAAGCCCTTTCAGTACATGAGGTACACATTTTAAGTGGGGGTTCCACAATGGCTTCTAAACACATGGAGCATTGGCTTTCCTCAATGTCAGACATGTTAAACAGGCTAGTAATGACCACAAACAGGCTTGAAAACACTTTATTTAGTGAAAAAATAACAATCTGAAAAAACGGCACTGCGCCTTTAAGAGAAAAAAAGCATACAAGTTTTCCAAAACTGCCTTAAAGCAATAAAATTATCTCAATTTTGTGATAAAAGCATCCCAGCAGTTCAGCTAATTTTGCCCCACAAGGAAAGGAATACTTAACCCTTATCAGAAAAACGTTATGCTATAAAACGTTTATTTCAATAAAAAACACTCCCTGCACCTCGCCACAGCCCTGCTGTGGAGCCTACCTGCCCTCAGGCGTCTGCACAATCGTATTAAACCTTCGATTTGGCCCAATACGGTCTAAAAGGCCCACCGGAGTTGGAGCTTGCTGCTTGCCTGGGAAAAACAACTGTGAAACTGAGGCGCGAAAATAGGCCCCGCCCATCTCACTCGATGTCTCACAGCCTAAAATAACCGCACCAGAGCGGTCTAAAAACTAGCCATGTGGGTTCATAAACCCCTAAATGAAGCCATGTGTACCCTCTTATATCAATAAAGTACAACAACAAAAAACGTCTCTCATAAAAAACGTTATCAGTAACTCCCAGTCATGAAAAACGTTTGCCCACAAACATCATAACATCAGTGTTAACCATTTTATATAGCCAATATGCAAGCTCAGTAATACCCCTCTTTACACTTTAGGATTACTGCTTACCCTTTCCCTCATGGGGATACTGTCAGCCAATTCTGAAATAACACAGTCTCTCCAGAAAAAAATGACTGAACATACCTCATTGCTTATAGAATGAAAAACGTTCCTCACACTGAAGTTTCTTAAGTACTCCTCAGCCATTCTGTGGGAACTGCTCTGGATCTTAGCAACAACTGCTAAGATCATCAGCCTCCAGGCAGAAGTCTTCATCCATCTGCTGCCTAGGAGAAAATAGTACACACCGGCACCATTTAAAATAAAAACTCTTGCTTGAAGAAAAACATAATTTATGCTTACCTGATAAATTCCTTTCTTCTGTAGTGTGATCAGTCCACGGGTCATCATTACTTCTGGGATATTACTCCTCCCCAACAGGAAGTGCAAGAGGATTCACCCAGCAGAGCTGCATATAGCTCCTCCCCTCTACGTCACTCCCAGTCATTCGACCAAGGACCAACGAGAAAGGAAAAGCCAAGGGTGAAGTGGTGACTGGAGTATAAATTAAAAAATATTTACCTGCCTTAAAAACAGGGCGGGCCGTGGACTGATCACACTACAGAAGAAAGGAATTTATCAGGTAAGCATAAATTATGTTTTCTTCTGTTAAGTGTGATCAGTCCACGGGTCATCATTACTTCTGGGATACCAATACCAAAGCAAAAGTACACGGATGACGGGAGGGATAGGCAGGCTCTTTATACAGAAGGAACCACTGCCTGAAGAACCTTTCTCCCAAAAATAGCCTCCGATGAAGCAAAAGTGTCAAATTTGTAAAATTTGGAAAAAGTATGAAGCGAAGACCAAGTTGCAGCCTTGCAAATCTGTTCAACAGAGGCCTCATTCTTGAAGGCCCAAGTGGAAGCCACAGCTCTAGTAGAATGAGCTGTAATTCTTTCAGGAGGCTGCTGTCCAGCAGTCTCATAAGCTAAACGAATTATGCTACGAAGCCAAAAAGAAAGAGAGGTAGCGGAAGCTTTTTGACCTCTCCTCTGCCCAGAGTAAATGACAAACAGAGAAGACGTTTGTCGAAATTCCTTAGTTGCCTGTAAGTAAAATTTTAGAGCACGGACTACATCCAGGTTGTGCAGTAGACGTTCCTTCTTTGAAGAAGGATTTGGGCATAAAGAAGGAACAACAATCTCTTGATTGATATTCCTGTTAGTAACTACCTTAGGTAAGAACCCAGGTTTAGTACGCAGGACTACCTTATCCGAATGAAAAATCAAATAAGGAGAATCACAATGTAAGGCTGATAATTCAGAGACTCTTCGAGCCGAGGAAATAGCCATTAAAAATAGAACTTTCCAAGATAACAACTTTATATCAATGGAATGAAGGGGTTCAAACGGAACGCCCTGTAAAACATTAAGAACAAGGTTTAAACTCCATGGTGGAGCAACAGTTTTAAACACAGGCTTAATCCTGGCCAAAGCCTGACAAAAAGCCTGGACGTCAGGAACTTCTGACAGACGTTTGTGTAACAGAATGGACAGAGCTGAGATCTGTCCCTTTAATGAACTAGCAGATAAACCCTTTTCTAAACCTTCTTGTAGAAACAGAATTTATGTTTACCTGATAAATTACTTTCTCCAACGGTGTGTCCGGTCCACGGCGTCATCCTTACTTGTGGGATATTCTCCTCCCCAACAGGAAATGGCAAAGAGCCCAGCAAAGCTGGTCACATGATCCCTCCTAGGCTCCGCCTACCCCAGTCATTCGACCGACGTTAAGGAGGAATATTTGCATAGGAGAAACCATATGGTACCGTGGTGACTGTAGTTAAAGAAAATAAATTATCAGACCTGATTAAAAAAACCAGGGCGGGCCGTGGACCGGACACACCGTTGGAGAAAGTAATTTATCAGGTAAACATAAATTCTGTTTTCTCCAACATAGGTGTGTCCGGTCCACGGCGTCATCCTTACTTGTGGGAACCAATACCAAAGCTTTAGGACACGGATGAAGGGAGGGAGCAAATCAGGTCACCTAAATGGAAGGCACCACGGCTTGCAAAACCTTTCTCCCAAAAATAGCCTCAGAAGAAGCAAAAGTATCAAACTTGTAAAATTTGGTAAAAGTGTGCAGTGAAGACCAAGTCGCTGCCCTACATATCTGATCAACAGAAGCCTCGTTCTTGAAGGCCCATGTGGAAGCCACAGCCCTAGTGGAATGAGCTGTGATTCTTTCGGGAGGCTGCCGTCCGGCAGTCTCGTAAGCCAATCTGATGATGCTTTTAATCCAAAAAGAGAGAGAGGTAGAAGTTGCTTTTTGACCTCTCCTTTTACCAGAATAAACAACAAACAAGGAAGATGTTTGTCTAAAATCCTTTGTAGCATCTAAATAGAATTTTAGAGCGCGAACAACATCCAAATTGTGCAACAAACGTTCCTTCTTTGAAACTGGTTTCGGACACAGAGAAGGTACGATAATCTCCTGGTTAATGTTTTTGTTAGAAACAACTTTTGGAAGAAAACCAGGTTTAGTACGTAAAACCACCTTATCTGCATGGAACACCAGATAAGGAGGAGAACACTGCAGAGCAGATAATTCTGAAACTCTTCTAGCAGAAGAGATTGCAACTAAAAACAAAACTTTCCAAGATAATAACTTAATATCAACGGAATGTAAGGGTTCAAACGGAACCCCCTGAAGAACTGAAAGAACTAAATTGAGACTCCAAGGAGGAGTCAAAGGTTTGTAAACAGGCTTAATTCTAACCAGAGCCTGAACAAAGGCTTGAACATCTGGCACAGCTGCCAGCTTTTTGTGAAGTAACACAGACAAGGCAGAAATCTGTCCCTTCAGGGAACTTGCAGATAATCCTTTTTCCAATCCTTCTTGAAGGAAGGATAGAATCTTAGGAATCTTAACCTTGTCCCAAGGGAATCCTTTAGATTCACACCAACAGATATATTTTTTCCAAATTTTGTGGTAAATCTTTCTAGTTACAGGCTTTCTGGCCTGAACAAGAGTATCGATAACAGAATCTGAGAACCCTCGCTTCGATAAGATCAAGCGTTCAATCTCCAAGCAGTCAGCTGGAGTGAAACCAGGTTCGGATGTTCGAACGGACCCTGAACAAGAAGGTCTCGTCTCAAAGGTAGCTTCCAAGGTGGAACCGATGACATATTCACCAGATCTGCATACCAAGTCCTGCGTGGCCACGCAGGAGCTATCAAGATCACCGACGCCCTCTCCTGATTGATCCTGGCTACCAGCCTGGGGATGAGAGGGAACGGCGGGAACACATAAGCTAGTTTGAAGGTCCAAGGTGCTACTAGTGCATCCACTAGAGCCGCCTTGGGATCCCTGGATCTGGACCCGTAGCAAGGAACCTTGAAGTTCTGACGAGAGGCCATCAGATCCATGTCTGGAATGCCCCACAGCTGAGTGACTTGGGCAAAGATTTCCGGATGGAGTTCCCACTCCCCCGGATGCAATGTCTGACGACTCAGAAAATCCGCTTCCCAATTTTCCACTCCTGGGATGTGGATAGCGGACAGGTGGCAGGAGTGAGACTCCGCCCATAGAATGATTTTGGTCACTTCTTCCATCGCTAGGGAACTCCTTGTTCCCCCCTGATGGTTGATGTACGCAACAGTTGTCATGTTGTCTGATTGAAACCGTATGAACTTGACCCTCGCTAGCTGAGGCCAAGCCTTGAGAGCATTGAATATCGCTCTCAGTTCCAGAATATTTATCGGTAGAAGAGATTCTTCCCGAGACCAAAGACCCTGAGCTTTCAGGGATCCCCAGACCGCGCCCCAGCCCATCAGACTGGCGTCGGTCGTGACAATGACCCACTCTGGTCTGCGGAATGTCATCCCTCGTGACAGGTTGTCCAGGGACAGCCACCAACGGAGTGAGTCTCTGGTCCTCTGATTTACTTGTATCTTCGGAGACAAGTCTGTATAATCCCCATTCCACTGACTGAGCATGCACAGTTGTAATGGTCTTAGATGAATGCGCGCAAAAGGAACTATGTCCATAGCCGCTACCATCAACCCGATCACTTCCATGCACTGAGCTATGGAAGGAAGAGGAACGGAATGAAGTATCCGACAAGAGTCTAGAAGCTTTGTTTTTCTGGCCTCTGTCAGAAATATCCTCATTTCTAAGGAGTCTATTATTGTTCCCAAGAAGGGAACCCTTGTTGACGGAGATAGAGAACTCTTTTCCACGTTCACTTTCCATCCGTGAGATCTGAGAAAGGCCAGGACGATGTCCGTGTGAGCCTTTGCTTGAGGAAGGGACGACGCTTGAATCAGAATGTCGTCCAAGTAAGGTACTACAGCAATGCCCCTTGGTCTTAGCACAGCTAGAAGGGACCCTAGTACCTTTGTGAAAATCCTTGGAGCAGTGGCTAATCCGAAAGGAAGCGCCACGAACTGGTAATGCTTGTCCAGGAATGCGAACCTTAGGAACCGATGATGTTCCTTGTGGATAGGAATATGTAGATACGCATCCTTTAAATCCACCGTGGTCATGAATTGACCTTCCTGGATGGAAGGAAGAATAGTTCGAATGGTTTCCATCTTGAACGATGGAACCTTGAGAAACTTGTTTAAGATCTTGAGATCTAAGATTGGTCTGAACGTTCCCTCTTTTTTGGGAACTATGAACAGATTGGAGTAGAACCCCATCCCTTGTTCTCTTAATGGAACAGGATGAATCACTCCCATTTTTAACAGGTCTTCTACACAATGTAAGAATGCCTGTCTTTTTATGTGGTCTGAAGACAACTGAGACCTGTGGAACCTCCCCCTTGGGGGAAGTCCCTTGAATTCCAGAAGATAACCTTGGGAGACTATTTCTAGCGCCCAAGGATCCAGAACATCTCTTGCCCAAGCCTGAGCGAAGAGAGAGAGTCTGCCCCCCACCAGATCCGGTCCCGGATCGGGGGCCAACATTTCATGCAGTCTTGGTAGCAGTGGCAGGTTTCTTGGCCTGCTTTCCCTTGTTCCAGCCTTGCATTGGTCTCCAAGCTGGCTTGGCTTGAGAAGTATTACCCTCTTGCTTAGAGGACGTAGCACCTCGGGCTGGTCCGTTTCTACGAAAGGGACGAAAATTAGGTTTATTTTTTGCCTTGAAAGGCCGATCCTGAGGAAGGGCGTGGCCCTTACCCCCAGTGATATCAGAGATAATCTCTTTCAAGTCAGGGCCAAACAGCGTTTTCCCCTTGAAAGGAATGTTAAGTAGCTTGTTCTTGGAAGACGCATCAGCCGACCAAGATTTCAACCAAAGCGCTCTGCGCGCCACAATAGCAAACCCAGAATTCTTAGCCGCTAACCTAGCCAATTGCAAAGTGGCGTCTAGGGTGAAAGAATTAGCCAATTTGAGAGCATTGATTCTGTCCATAATCTCCTCATAAGGAGGAGAATCACTATCGACCGCCTTTATCAGCTCATCGAACCAGAAACATGCGGCTGTAGCGACAGGGACAATGCATGCAATTGGTTGTAGAAGGTAACCCTGCTGAACAAACATCTTTTTAAGCAAACCTTCTAATTTTTTATCCATAGGATCTTTGAAAGCACAACTATCCTCTATGGGTATAGTGGTGCGTTTGTTTAAAGTGGAAACCGCTCCCTCGACCTTGGGGACTGTCTGCCATAAGTCCTTTCTGGGGTCGACCAAAGGAAACAATTTTTTAAATATGGGGGGAGGGACGAAAGGAATACCGGGCCTTTCCCATTCTTTATTAACAATGTCCGCCACCCGCTTGGGTATAGGAAAAGCTTCTGGGAGCCCCGGCACCTCTAGGAACTTGTCCATTTTACATAGCTTCTCTGGGATGACCAACTTGTCACAATCATCCAGAGTGGATAATACCTCCTTAAGCAGAATGCGGAGATGTTCCAACTTAAATTTAAATGCAATCACATCAGGTTCAGCCTGTTGAGAAATGTTCCCTGAATCAGTAATTTCTCCCTCAGACAAAACCTCCCTGGCCCCATCAGACTGGGTTAGGGGCCCTTCAGAGATATTAGTATCAGCGTTGCCATGCTCTTCAGTATCTAAAACAGAGCAGCCGCGCTTACGCTGACAAGTGTTCATTTGGGCTAAAATGTTTTTGACAGAATTATCCATTACAGCCGTTAATTGTTGCATAGTAAGGAGTATTGGCGCGCTAGATGTACTAGGGGCCTCCTGAGTGGGCAAGACTCGTGTAGACGAAGGAGGGAATGATGCAGTACCATGCTTACTCCCCTCACTTGAGGAATCATCTTGGGCATCATTGTCATTATCACATAAATCACATTTATTTAAATGAATAGGAATTCTGGCTTCCCCACATTCAGAACACAGTCTATCTGGTAGTTCAGACATGTTAAACAGGCATAAACTTGATAACAAAGTACAAAAACGTTTTAAAATAAAACCGTTACTGTCACTTTAAATTTTAAACTGAACACACTTTATTACTGCAATTGCGAAAAAACATGAAGGAATTGTACAAAATTCACCAAATTTTCACCACAGTGTCTTAAAGCCTTAAAAGTATTGCACACCAAATTTGGAAGCTTTAACCCTTAAAATAACGGAACCGGAGCCGTTTTAAACTTTAACCCCTTTACAGTCCCTGGTATCTGCTTTGCTGAGACCCAACCAAGCCCAAAGGGGAATACGATACCAAATGACGCCTTCAGAAAGTCTTTTCTAAGTATCAGAGCTCCTCACACATGCGACTGCATGCCATGCCTCTCAAAAACAAGTGCGCCACACCGGCGCGAAAATGAGGCTCTGCTTATGCTTTGGGAAAGTCCCTAAGGAATAAGGTGTCTAATACAGTGCCTGCCGATATTCTTATATCAAAATACCCAGATAAAATGATTCCTCAAGGCTAAATATGTGTTAATAATGAATCGATTTAGCCCAGAAAAGTCTACAGTCTTAATAAGCCCTTGTGAAGCCCTTATTTATGATCGTAATAAACATGGCTTACCGGATCCCATAGGGAAAATGACAGCTTCCAGCATTACATCGTCTTGTTAGAATGTGTCATACCTCAAGCAGCAAGAGACTGCATACTGTTCCCCCAACTGAAGTTAGTAGCTCTCAACAGTCCTGTGTGGAACAGCCATGGATTTTAGTTACGGTTGCTAAAATCATTTTCCTCATACAAACAGAAATCTTCATCTCTTTTCTGTTTCTGAGTAAATAGTACATACCAGCACTATTTCAAAATAACAAACTCTTGATTGAATAATAAAAACTACAGTTAAACACTAAAAAACTCTAAGCCATCTCCGTGGAGATGTTGCCTGTACAACGGCAAAGAGAATGACTGGGGTAGGCGGAGCCTAGGAGGGATCATGTGACCAGCTTTGCTGGGCTCTTTGCCATTTCCTGTTGGGGAGGAGAATATCCCACAAGTAAGGATGACGCCGTGGACCGGACACACCTATGTTGGAGAAAAAGACAATATCCTAGGAATCCTAACCTTACTCCAAGAGTAACCTTTGGATTCACACCAATATAGGTATTTACGCCATATCTTATGGTAAATCTTTCTGGTAACAGGTTTCCTAGCCTGTATTAAGGTATCAATAACTGACTCAGAAAACCCACGTCTTGATAAAATCAAGCGTTCAATTTCCAAGCAGTCAGCTTCAGAGAAGTTAGATTTTGATGTTTGAAGGGACCCTGTATCAGAAGGTCCTGTTTCAGAGGTAGAGACCAAGGTGGACAGGATGACATGTCCACCAGGTCTGCATACCAAGTCCTGCGTGGCCACGCAGGTGCTATTAGAATCACTGATGCTCTCTCTTGTTTGATTCTGGCAATCAATCGAGGAAGCAACGGAAAGGGTGGAAACACGTAAGCCATCCTGAAGTCCCAAGGTGCTGTCAGAGCATCTATCAGGACTGCTCCTGGATCCCTGGATCTGGACCCGTAACGAGGAAGCTTGGCGTTCTGTCGAGACGCCATGAGATCTATCTCTGGTTTGCCCCAACGTCGAAGTATTTGGGCAAAGACCTCCGGATGAAGTTCCCACTCCCCCGGATGAAAAGTCTGACGACTTAAGAAATCCGCCTCCCAGTTCTCCACTCCCGGGATGTGGATTGCTGACAGGTGGCAAGAGTGAGACTCTGCCCAGCGAATTATCTTTGATACTTCCATCATAGCTAGGGAGCTTCTTGTCCCTCCCTGATGGTTGATGTAAGCTACAGTCGTGATGTTGTCCGACTGAAACCTGATGAACCCCCGAGTTGTCAACTGGGGCCAAGCCAGGAGGGCATTGAGAACTGCTCTCAATTCCAGAATGTTTATTGGCAGGAGACTCTCCTCCTGACTCCATTGTCCCTGAGCCTTCAGAGAATTCCAGACGGCACCCCAACCTAGAAGGCTGGCGTCTGTTGTTACAATTGTCCAGTCTGGTCTGCTGAATGGCATCCCCCTGGACAGATGTGGCCGAGAAAGCCACCATAGAAGAGAATTTCTGGTCTCTTGATCCAGATTCAGAGAAGGGGATAAGTCTGAGTAATCCCCATTCCACTGACTTAGCATGCACAGTTGCAGTGGTCTGAGGTGTAAGCGTGCAAAGGGTACTATGTCCATTGCCGCTACCATTAAGCCGATTACCTCCATGCATTGAGCCACTGACGGGTGTTGAATGGAATGAAGGGTGCGGCAAGCACTTTGAAGTCTTGTTAGCCTGTCCTCTGTTAGGTAAATCTTCATTTCTACAGAATCTATAAGAGTCCCCAGGAAGGGAACTCTTGTGAGTGGAACGAGTGAACTTTTCTTTTCGTTCACCTTCCATCCATGTGACCTTAGAAATGCCAGCACTAACTCTGTATGAGACTTGGTAGTTTGAAAGCTTGAAGCTTGTATCAGAATGTCGTCTAGGTATGGAGCTACCGAGATTCCCCGCGGTCTTAGTACCGCCAGAAGAGCACCCAGAACCTTTGTGAAGATTCTTGGAGCTGTAGCCAATCCGAATGGAAGAGCCACAAACTGGTAATGCCTGTCTAGGAAGGCAAACCTTAGGTACCGATAATGATCTTTGTGAATCGGTATGTGAAGGTAAGCATCTTTTAAATCTACAGTGGTCATGTACTGACCCTCTTGGATCATAGGTAAAATTGTCCGAATAGTCTCCATCTTGAACGATGGAACTCTTAGGAATTTGTTTAGGATCTTTAAGTCCAGGATTGGTCTGAAAGTTCCCTCTTTTTTGGGAACCACAAACAGATTTGAGTAAAACCCCTGTCCGTGTTCCGATCGTGGAACTGGATGGATTACTCCCATTAACAAGAGCTCTTGTACGCAGCGTAGAAACGCCTCTTTCTTTGTCTGGATTGTTGACAATCTTGACAGATGAAATCTCTCTCTTGGAGGAGAGTATTTGAAGTCCAGAAGGTATCCCTGAGATATTATCTCTAGCGCCCAGGGATCCTGAACATCTCTTGCCCAAGCCTGGGCGAAGAGAGAAAGTCTGCCCCCCACTAGATCCGATCCCGGATCGGGGGCCCTCAATTCATGCTGTTTTAGGGGCAGCAGCAGGTTTCCTAGTCTGCTTGCCCTTGTTCCAGGACTGGTTAGGTTTCCAGCCTTGTCTGTAGCGAGCAACAGCTCCTTCCTGTTTTGGTGCAGAGGAAGTTGATGCTGCTCCTGCTTTGAAATTACGAAAGGAACGAAAATTAGACTGTCTAGTCTTGGCTTTGGCTTTGTCCTGAGGCAGGGCATGGCCTTTACCTCCTGTAATGTCAGCGATAATCTCTTTCAACCCGGGCCCGAATAAGGTCTGCCCTTTGAAAGGTATATTAAGCAATTTAGACTTAGAAGTAACATCAGCTGACCAGGATTTTAGCCACAGCGCCCTGCGTGCCTGAATGGCGAATCCTGAATTCTTCGCCGTAAGTTTAGTAAGATGTACTACGGCCTCCGAAATGAATGAATTAGCTAGTTTAAGGACTCTAAGCCTGTCCGTAATGTCGTCCAGAGTAGCTGAACCAATGTTCTCTTCCAGAGACTCAATCCAGAATGCCGCTGCAGCCGTGATCGGCGCAATGCATGCAAGGGGTTGCAATATAAAACCTTGTTGAACAAACATTTTCTTAAGGTAACCCTCTAACTTTTTATCCATTGGATCTGAAAAAGCACAGCTATCCTCCACCGGGATAGTGGTACGCTTAGCTAAGGTAGAAACTGCTCCCTCCACCTTAGGGACCGTTTGCCATAAGTCCCTTGTGGTGTCGTCTATTGGAAACATTTTTCTAAATATCGGAGGGGGTGAGAACGGCACACCGGGTCTATCCCACTCCTTAGTAACAATTTCAGTAAGTCTCTTAGGTATAGGAAAAACCTCAGTACTCGTCGGTACCGCAAAATATTTATCCAACCTACACATTTTCTCTGGTATTGCAACTGTGTTACAATCATTCAGAGCCGCTAACACCTCCCCTAGTAATACACGGAGGTTTTCCAGTTTAAATTTAAAATTTGAAATATCTGAATCCAGTCTGTTTGGATCAGAACCGTCACCCACAGAATGAAGTTCTCCGTCCTCATGTTCTGCCACCTGTGACGCAGTGTCTGACATGGCCCTAATATTATCAGCGCACTCTGTTCTCACCCCAGAGTGATCACGCTTACCTCTTAGTTCTGGTAATTTAGCCAAAACCTCAGTCATAACAGTAGCCATATCCTGTAATGTGATTTGTAATGGCCGCCCAGATGTACTCGGCGCTACAATATCACGCACCTCCCTCTGAGCGGGAGATGTAGGTACTGACACGTGAGGCGAGTTAGTCGGCATAACTCTCCCCTCGTTGTTTGGTGAAATTTGTTCAATTTGTACAGATTGACTTTTATTTAAAGTAGCATCAATACAGTTAGTACATAAATTTCTATTGGGCTCCACTTTGGCATTGCAACAAATGACACAGGTATCTTCCTCTGAATCAGACATGTTTAACACACTAGCAAATAAACTTGCAACTTGGAAATACAATTCAATTAGAATAATATTAAAACGTACTGTGCCTTTAAGAAGCACAGAAGATCTATGACAGTTGAAAATTAATAAATTGAAACAGTTATAGCCTCAATCCTTGTAAACAACACAACTTTAGCAAAGGTTTAATCCCATTAGCAAAGATAACAAATTCTGAAAGCAGGAAACAAATTACAGAATAAACGTTTTTTATCTCAGTCAAACTATAATTCTCACAGCTCTGCTGAGAGAAATTACCTCCCTCAAAATAAGTTTTGAAGACCCCTGAGCTCTGTAGAGATGATCCGGATCATGCAGGGAATACAATGAGTTGCTGACTGAAATATTTGATGCGTAGTAAAAGCGCCAAAAAACGGCCCCTCCCCCTCACACACAGCAGTGAGGGAGAACAGAAACTGTCAGAAAACAGATTAAGCAACTGCCAAGTGGAAAAATAGTGCCCAAACATTTATTCACTCAGTACCTCAGCAAATGAAAACGATTTTACATTCCAGCAAAAACGTTAAACATAATCTCTAGTTATTAAACAGCTTTATGTATTTCTTACAGTGTAATTCTAGTGAAGTACCATTCCCCAGAATACTGAAGTGTAAAGTATACATACATGACATTATATCGGTATGGCAGGATTTTCTCATCAATTCCATTGTCAGAAAATAAAAACTGCTACATACCTCTATGCAGATTCATCTGCCCGCTGTCCCCTGATCTGAAGTTTACCTCTCCTCAGATGGCCGAGAAACAGCAATATGATCTTAACTACTCCGGCTAAAATCATAACAAAAACTCTGGTAGATTCTTCTTCAAACTCTGCCAGAGAGATAATAACACACTCCGGTGCTATTTTAAAATAACAAACTTTTGATTGAAGATATAAAACTAAGTATAATCACCATAGTCCTCTCACACATCCTATCTAGCCGTTGGGTGCAAGAGAATGACTGGGAGTGACGTAGAGGGGAGGAGCTATATGCAGCTCTGCTGGGTGAATCCTCTTGCACTTCCTGTTGGGGAGGAGTAATATCCCAGAAGTAATGATGACCCGTGGACTGATCACACTTAACAGAAGAAATAAAAACTAACATTTTATCACCTCTTTCACTTTACCCTTCCTATTACTTAGAGTAGGCAAAGAGAATGATTGGGGGGTGGAGTCAAGGGAGGAGCTATATAGACAGCTCTGTTGTGGTACTCTTTGCCACTTCCTGCTAGCAGGAGGATAATGTCCCACAAGTAAAGGATGAATCCTTGGACTCGTCGTATCTTATAGAAGAAATAAAAACAGAGTAACCAACCCTGATTTTATATAAAGGGGTAGCATTGTTGTTAGAAGTTAAGCAAGGACCGCCTCGCCGTCTTCTAACTGCTAAAAGCCACCATTATTCTTACTTAAGAGAATTACATGGACACAGCATAGCCCCAATCCTTGCATGCAGGGAAAAGTACCCATTAAAGGATTAAATATCTTCATACACCATCTTCGCACATCCTCCCGATGATAGAGGCAAAGAATGACTGGGGATTATAGTTAATGGGACACTTAACAGCTCTGCTAGGGTGTTCTTTGCCTCCTCCTGCTGGTCAGGAATTGAATTCCCACTGGTAATTAGAATGGATTTGTGGACTCTCCATGCCATTGGAAAGAAATGCACATTTTGTTACAGTGAAAAAAAAAGACAAATATGAAAAACTAGAAGCAAATGCAATGTAAACATTATAATTTGATTTGTATGTGTTTCTGGGAAAAAATGCTATAATTGCTGGGTGCTCCCTGTCACATTCACTCATCCCTGTGGCACACTGCCTTCTACTGAGCTTCATCACTTTCTATGGAGGTAAACTTGTTGGGAATTCCTGGTTCAGCCACTTTTCTTAGGTCATCACGTGACGTCTGCCCATGCAAGAATTGGCTTGATATTTCCTGCTATACTGGTATACTCCCATTCGCAAGTGTGATAGTGTATACCTAAGTTCAGCATTATGGATCCACCAAATGGAATGTTCCATAGAACTGGATTCATCTATGGCATATATACTCAGACTGAAATCCTAAATTGTGAACTGGTTTAGAGCACAAAAACTACAAACCCTTCAAGAATATACAGTATTTCTTTAGTCCAAAAACATAATTTATGTAAGAACTTACCTGATAAATTCATTTCTTTCATATTAGCAAGAGTCCATGAGCTAGTGACGTATGGGATATACATTCCTACCAGGAGGGGCAAAGTTTCCCAAACCTCAAAATGCCTATAAATACACCCCTCACCACACCCACAATTCAGTTTAACGAATAGCCAAGAAGTGGGGTGATAAAAAAAGTGCGAAAGCATATAAAATAAGGAATTGGAATAATTGTGCTTTATACAAAATCATAACCACCACAAAAAAAGGGCGGGCCTCATGGACTCTTGCTAATATGAAAGAAATGAATTTATCAGGTAAGTTCTTACATAAATTATGTTTTCTTTCATGTAATTAGCAAGAGTCCATGAGCTAGTGACGTATGGGATAATGACTACCCAAGATGTGGATCTTTCCACACAAGAGTCACTAGAGAGGGAGGGATAAAATAAAGACAGCCAATTCCTGCTGAAAATAATCCACACCCAAAATAAAGTTTAACGAAAAACATAAGCAGAAGATTCAAACTGAAACCGCTGCCTGAAGTACTTTTCTACCAAAAACTGCTTCAGAAGAAGAAAATACATCAAAATGGTAGAATTTAGTAAAAGTATGCAAAGAGGACCAAGTTGCTGCTTTGCAGATCTGGTCAACCGAAGCTTCATTCCTAAACGCCCAGGAAGTAGAAACTGACCTAGTAGAATGAGCTGTAATTCTCTGAGGCGGAGTTTTACCCGACTCAACATAGGCAAGATGAATTAAAGATTTCAACCAAGATGCCAAAGAAATGGCAGAAGCTTTCTGGCCTTTTCTAGAACCGGAAAAGATAACAAATAGACTAGAAGTCTTACGAAAAGATTTCGTAGCTTCAACATAATATTTCAAAGCTCTAACAACATCCAAAGAATGCAACGATTTCTCCTTAGAATTCTTAGGATTAGGACATAATGAAGGAACCACAATTTCTCTACTAATGTTGTTGGAATTCACAACTTTAGGTAAAAATTCAAAAGAAGTTCGCAACACCGCCTTATCCTGATGAAAAATCAGAAAAGGAGACTCACAAGAAAGAGCAGATAATTCAGAAACTCTTCTGGCAGAAGAGATGGCCAAAAGGAACAAAACTTTCCAAGAAAGTAATTTAATGTCCAATGAATGCATAGGTTCAAACGGAGGAGCTTGAAGAGCTCCCAGAACCAAATTCAAACTCCAAGGAGGAGAAATTGACTTAATGACAGGTTTTATACGAACCAAAGCTTGTACAAAACAATGAATATCAGGAAGAATAGCAATCTTTCTGTGAAAAAGAACAGAAAGAGCAGAGATTTGTCCTTTCAAAGAACTTGCGGACAAACCCTTATCTAAACCATCCTGAAGGAACTGTAAAATTCTCGGTATTCTAAAAGAATGCCAGGAAAAATGATGAGAAAGACACCAAGAAATATAAGTCTTCCAGACTCTATAATATATCTCTCGAGATACAGATTTACGAGCCTGTAACATAGTATTAATCACAGAGTCAGAGAAACCTCTTTGACCAAGAATCAAGCGTTCAATCTCCATACCTTTAAATTTAAGGATTTCAGATCCTGATGGAAAAAAGGACCTTGTGACAGAAGGTCTGGTCTTAACGGAAGAGTCCACGGTTGGCAAGAGGCCATCCGGACAAGATCCGCATACCAAAACCTGTGAGGCCATGCCGGAGCTACCAGCAGAACAAACGAGCATTCCTTCAGAATCTTGGAGATTACTCTTGGAAGAAGAACTAGAGGCGGAAAGATATAGGCAGGATGATACTTCCAAGGAAGTGATAATGCATCCACTGCCTCCGCCTGAGGATCCCGGGATCTGGACAGATACCTGGGAAGTTTCTTGTTTAGATGGGACGCCATCAGATCTATTTCTGGAAGTTCCCACATTTGAACAATCTGAAGAAATAACTCTGGGTGAAGAGACCATTCGCCCGGATGCAACGTTTGGCGACTGAGATAATCCGCTTCCCAATTGTCTACACCTGGGATATGAACCGCAGAGATTAGACAGGAGCTGGATTCCGCCCAAACCAAAATTCGAGATACTTCTTTCATAGCCAGAGGACTGTGAGTCCCTCCTTGATGATTGATGTATGCCACAGTTGTGACATTGTCTGTCTGAAAACAAATGAACGATTCTCTCTTCAGAAGAGGCCAAAACTGAAGAGCTCTGAAAATTGCACGGAGTTCCAAAATATTGATCGGTAATCTCACCTCCTGAGATTCCCAAACTCCTTGTGCCGTCAGAGATCCCCACACAGCTCCCCAACCTGTGAGACTTGCATCTGTTGAAATTACAGTCCAGGTCGGAAGCACAAAAGAAGCCCCCTGAATTAAACGATGGTGATCTGTCCACCATGTTAGAGAGTGTCGAACAATCGGTTTTAAAGATATTAATTGAGATATCTTTGTGTAATCCTTGCACCATTGCTTCAGCATACAGAGCTGAAGAGGTCGCATGTGAAAACGAGCAAAGGGGATCGCGTCCGATGCAGCAGTCATAAGACCTAGAATTTCCATGCATAAGGCTACCGAAGGGAATGATTGTGACTGAAGGTTTCGACAAGCTGCAATCAACTTTAGACGTCTCTTGTCTGTTAAAGACAGAGTCATGGACACTGAATCCATCTGGAAACCCAGAAAGGTTACCCTTGTCTGAGGAATCAAAGAACTTTTTGGTAAATTGATCCTCCAACCATGATCTTGAAGAAACAACACAAGTCGATTCGTATGAGATTCTGCTAAATGTAAAGACTGAGCAAGTACCAAGATATCGTCCAAATAAGGAAATACCACAATACCCTGTTCTCTGATTACAGACAGCAGGGCACCGAGAACCTTTGTAAAAATTCTTGGAGCTGTAGCTAGGCCAAACGGCAGAGCCACAAACTGGTAATGCTTGTCCAGAAACGAGAATCTCAGGAACTGATAATGATCTGGATGAATCGGAATATGCAGATATGCATCCTGTAAATCTATTGTGGACATATAATTCCCTTGCTGAACAAAAGGTAAGATAGTCCTTACAGTTACCATCTTGAACGTTGGTATCCTTACATAACGATTCAATATTTTTAGATCCAGAACTGGTCTGAAAGAATTCTCCTTCTTTGGTACAATGAAGAGATTTGAATAAAACCCCATCCCCTGTTCCGGAACTGGAACTGGCATAATTACTCCAGTCAACTCTAGATCTGAAACACATTTCAGAAATGCTTGAGCTTTTACTGGATTTACTGGGACACGGGAAAGAAAAAATCTCTTTGCAGGAGGTCTCAACTTGAAACCAATTCTGTACCCTTCTGAAACAATGCTCTGAATCCAAAGATTGTGAACAGAATTGATCCAAATTTCCTTGAAAAAACGTAACCTGCCCCCTACCAGCTGAGCTGGAATGAGGGCCGCACCTTCATGTGGACTTAGAAGCAGGCTTTGCCTTTCTAGCTGGCTTGGATTTATTCCAGACTGGAGATGGTCTCCAAACTGAAACTGCTCCTGAGGATGAAGGATCAGGCTTTTGTTCTTTGTTGAAACGAAAGGAACGAAAACGATTATTAGCCCTGTTTTTACCTTTAGATTTTTTATCCTGTGGTAAAAAAGTTCCTTTCCCACCAGTAACAGTTGAAATAATGGAATCCAACTGAGAACCAAATAATTTGTTACCCTGGAAAGAAATGGAAAGTAAAGTTGATTTAGAAGCCATATCAGCATTCCAAGTTTTAAGCCATAAAGCTCTTCTAGCTAAAATAGCTAGAGACATAAACCTGACATCAACTCTGATAATATCAAAAATGGCATCACAGATAAAATTATTAGCATGCTGTAGAAGAATAATAATATCATGAGAATCACGATGTGTTACTTGTTGCGCTAAAGTTTCCAACCAAAAAGTTGAAGCTGCAGCAACATCAGCCAAAGATATAGCAGGTCTAAGAAGATTACCTGAACACAGATAAGCTTTTCTTAGAAAGGATTCAATTTTCCTATCTAGAGGATCCTTAAACGAAGTACCATCTGACGTAGGAATAGTAGTACGTTTAGCAAGGGTAGAAATAGCCCCATCAACTTTAGGGATCTTGTCCCAAAATTCTAATCTGTCAGACGGCACAGGATATAATTGCTTAAAACGTTTAGAAGGAGTAAATGAATTACCCAAATTATCCCATTCTTTGGAAATTACTGCAGAAATAGCATTAGGAACAGGAAAAACTTCTGGAATAACCACAGGAGCTTTAAATACCTTATCTAAACGTTTAGAATTAGTATCAAGAGGACCAGAATCCTCTATTTCTAAAGCAATTAGTACTTCTTTAAGTAAAGAACGAATAAATTCCATTTTAAATAAATATGAAGATTTATCAGCATCAACCTCTGAGACAGAATCCTCTGAACCAGAGGAATCATCAGAATCAGAATGATGATGTTCATTTAAAAATTCATCTGTAGGGAGAGAAGTTTTAAAAGATTTTTTACGTTTACTAGAAGGAGAAATAACAGACATAGCCTTCTTTATGGATTCAGAAACAAAATCTCTTATATTATCAGGAACATTCTGCACCTTAGATGTTGAAGGAACTGCAACAGGCAATGGTACTTTACTAAAGGAAATATTATCTGCTTTAACAAGTTTGTCATGACAATCAATACAAACAACAGCTGGAGGAATAGCTACCAAAAGTTTACAGCAGATACACTTAGCTTTGGTAGATTCAGCATTTGACAGCGATTTTCCTGTAGTATCTTCTGACTCAGATGCAACGTGAGACATCTTGCAATATGTAAGAGAAAAAACAACATATATATAAAGCAAAATTGATCAAATTCCTTAAATGACAGTTTCAGGAATGGGAAAGAAATGCCAAAGAACAAGCTTCTAGCAACCAGAAGCAATAAAAAATGAGACTTAAATAATGTGGAGACAAAAGTGACGCCCATATTTTTTCACGCCAAATAAGACGCCCACATTATTTGGCGCCTAAATGCTTTTTGGCGCCAAAAATTACGCCACATCCGGAACGCCGACATTTTTGGCGCAAAATAACGTCAAAAAATGACGCAACTTCCGGCGACACGTATGACGCCGGAAACGGAAATAGAATTTTTGCGCCAAAAAAGTCCGCGCCAAGAATGACGCAATAAAATGAAGCATTTTCAGCCCCCGCGAGCCTAACAGCCCACAGGGAAAACGTCAAATTTTAAGGTAAGAAAAATGTTAAATTAAAATGCATTATCCCAAATATGAAACTGACTGTCTGAAAATAAGGAAAGTTGAACATTCTGAGTCAAGGCAAATAAATGTTTGAATACATATATTTAGAACTTTATAAACAAAGTGCCCAACCATAGCTAGGAGTGTCACAGAAAATAAGACTTACTTACCCCAGGACACTCATCTACATATAGCAGATAGCCAAACCAGTACTGAAACGAGAATCAGCAGAGGTAATGGTATATATAAGAGTATATCGTCGATCTGAAAAGGGAGGTAAGAGATGAATCTCTACGACCGATAACAGAGAACCTATGAAATAGACCCCTTAGAAGGAGATCACTGCATTCAAATAGGCAATACTCTCCTCACATCCCTCTGACATTCACTGCACGCTGAGAGGAAAACCGGGCTCCAACTTGCTGCGGAGCGCATATCAACGTAGAATCTAGCACAAACTTACTTCACCACCTCCATCGGAGGCAAAGTTTGTAAAACTGAATTGTGGGTGTGGTGAGGGGTGTATTTATAGGCATTTTGAGGTTTGGGAAACTTTGCCCCTCCTGGTAGGAATGTATATCCCATACGTCACTAGCTCATGGACTCTTGCTAATTACATGAAAGAAATGTATTGTATTGACAGACGCCAACATGTGGGAACAGCATGCCACAGTGGATCTGAACCAGTTCACTATTTTGTTTGGCCCTAATTAGCCATTTGGAGTAGTTAAAAAATGAGTTAAATAATTAGGAAAAGGGGTTTTCAAAAAATAAATAAATAAATGATTCCTCTAAATCTTAATTGTATGGTTTTGGCTGGATAGGAACAGAGGTTTGGAAATAATCTGATTTATATTTGCTAACCAAAGCAAGGTGATAAATGTAGCCACCAATCAGCAAGCGCTATCTAGGGTGCTAAAAAAAAAAATGGTCCGGCACGTAAGCTTACATTCCTGCTTTTTCAAATAAAGATACCAAGAGAGCCAAGAAAAATTGATAATAGGAGTAAATTTGAAAGTTGCTTAAAATTACATGCTGTATCTGAAATTAGGTTCAGTTACTCTTTAACATATTGATTGTGATGGCTCGAAATATATATGAATTGATAGTACTGGAATCTAAATTAAGCCAAGATTCCAAAAAGAAGACTTAATATTTCAGGACTCTGCCACCACACAATTTGTTCAGATAGATTTCCCTCACTATTTTCTGGTGTATTATTGGGTGCAACTACAGAGAATACGCTTAAGATTAAAGTACATGTATACATGTTAACAATTTTGTCTCTATTCTCATATAAAATTAAAAAAATTGTCTAAAGACAGAACACTGAGTTCAGTTTCTCATTACAGAGTAAACTATCATGAGTGGGATAGTTTGTCATGCCAACCTTTTTCTATTTATCACATTCAGTAGCTGAAAGAAGGAAACCCTTTAAAGTTTACTGAAGTGCTGGGAACCAGTAAAGCCATGCTAGTAAATTTCTAACCCTGAGCAAACAAAGAAGCTGGAATGCGGTCTACAACATTTAAATGAAATCAACTTCTAGTAGGTCAGTGTACACATACAGTATTACTAAAATACTTAAAATGCTAACAATTTATTAGGGTGGTGAGAACTTTTGTAAACACTGTGAGTGACATTGCTTATTTGGTTTATAATGTATTTAATTAAGGAACCATTTATATTGTAATTTCTTATGAATTCATCTGTTTCTTTCTGCTAAAAATATTTTTATTCCCTATAATGACATTCAGTGATACTAAATCTGTGTTTCGTTGTGTCTCCTGCACCAGTAAATAATAATCATTCACTTCTCTAGACTTAGGAAATCACTTTATTAATAACAATCCATGTTTGAATACAAGTACTCCTCAAAAAGCACATGAATACCCACTACTTATGGATGAAATTACAAAATACTTGCACCTATTTAAACCTATTAAAGCCTACGATACCCACTGATGAACTTAAATAAAAAATGTAACTTTATAAGATTGGTTAAAGGGACATAATACCCATATGCTAAAGCACTTGAAAGTGATGCAACATAACTGTAAAAAGCTGACAAGAAAATATCACCTGAACATGCTCTGGTAACAAACTAGAACAGATCAGTATTAAACTGACAGAAATGTACATCTATTTAGCACTCATTTTCCTGCGACATCATTATGTGGATAATGACATATATGAGACTCCTCGGCGGAGTTCAAAGCTAGAATTTAAAATTTAACCTTTATTAGGAATTATTTAAAACCATTACATATATACAAAGACAAAACTTTTAAAATTAACGTCTGCTGTGGAGAACAGTTTATATGTATGTTAGTATTTAATTTTAAATCAGTATCAAGTGGTTTATAAGCTACAGTGGTTGCTTAGCTTGTAGCTTAATAATTCAAAGGTAGGACAGTAGGTAACTCACTAAAAGACCGGTAAATCACCAACTGAACATAAAGGAAAAACTAAAAGTGATAAACAAAACTATTTTACCTCAAGCCTTGATAAAAATAAATGAAAATTCATAGTCCAGTTGTAATACATAAAAAGTTAAAAACATAAGTAAAATCACCCACACTGATAATCTTACAATAATAATACAAAATTACCAAATGCAGAGACAACTTAAGACTCATTTATTGCAACAACTCAAATTCAGTATTGTAACTGGATACATTATATTGTGAATTCTGTAACATTTGAACATACACAGTGATACTTTATTACTTATGTTGTGATTTCTCCCAGTTGAACGATAATGAGAATTACTCTCCAAACTTCAGGTCCCACTAAATACTAAAAACGACCAAATAGAAGTATACTTGGAAGGCAATCTAAAAAACCATAAGACCCCCTAGAGGAAATAAGGGGCCAATATTATTCACCAAGATATCCTTAAAAGTATTTTGAGTGAAATACCCACATTGTTTATACCCGGAATTCTTGACTAAGAATAATACATAGTAAACCTTATTCCCAGCAGGGTGTAAGGGAGAAGGTAAATCAATATACTGACATATAGTGTATAATCAAAATCAATACAATATGTATACACACTTAAGAAAGTAAGAAGGTGGAATGTATTCACTATACCAAACCAGGTCATTTAAGTCCTTAATCAAAAAAAGTAACATTGGTTTTGCTATTCTTACGGAATTTTCTACCACATCAGTTAGTATCACTAGATTGACTGCAGTTATATAATTATTATTTCAACTCCAGCAATACTATAAATAATTGTCATTGTAGTAACTGCATAGTTGACACTAACACAGTAATAAGATTACTTCTGGGTTGAGTTACCTACTGTCCTACCTTTGAATTATTAAGCTACAAGCTAAGCAACCACTGTAGCTTATAAACCACTTGATACTGATTTAAAATTAAATACTAACATACATATAAACTGTTCTCCACGGCAGACGTTAATTTTAAAAGTTTTGTCTTTGTATATATGTAATGGTTTTAAATAATTCCTAATAAAGGTTAAATTTTAAATTCTAGCTTTGAACTCCGCCGAGGAATCTCATATATGTCATTATCCACATAATGATGTCGCAGGAAAATGAGTGCTAAATAGATGTACATTTCTGTAAGTTTAATACTGATCTGTTCTAGTTTGTGTTAAAGTACATAGCACCTCTATCTCTCTATTATATAACCCTGCAACAATATAAAGCTGGGTTATTTGAGTAAATTAAATTCCTGCATTACAATATTAGTAGTGCCTTAGTACACCCCATTTTATGCTCTGGTAACAGTTATAGTTTAGCTACTGACCAGCTGCAAGTTAAAATAAAACAAAAAACAATAGCCAATAAGCATCAGCAGTGCTGAGGTCATACTATGCTTTGCTGTGATCGCATGACACTCCATAGTAAACGTAAACTCAATAGGGAAATAACATAACTG
>NW_026510817.1:0-59499 GCF_027579735.1 Bombina bombina | reverse complement strand
CCCTCCCATCATCCGTGTACTTTAGCTTTGGTATTGGTATCCCATAAGTAATGGATGATCCGTGGACTGAATACACTTAACAAGAGAAAACATAATTTATGCTTACCTGATAAATTTATTTCTCTTGTAGTGTATCCAGTCCACCGCCCGCCCTGTCCTTTTAAGGCAGGTCTAAATTTTAATTAAACTACAGTCACCACTGCACCCTATGGTTTTTCCTTTCTCTGTTTGTTTTCGGTCGAATGACTGGATATGACAGTTAGGGGAGGAGCTATATAGCAGCTCTGCTGTGGGTGATACTCTTGCAACTTCCTGTTGGGAAGGAGAATATCCCATAAGTAATGGATGATCCGTGGACTGGATACACTACAAGAGAAATAAATTTATCAGGTAAGCATAAATTATGTTTTTTTCCACATGGCTGGCTTGAATTCTGCCTAGAAACAGTTTCCTTAGGCTTTCCACTGTTGCAATATGAGTGGGAAGGGCCAATTTTATTGCTTTTCTGTGCAGATAAAAATACTGACAGAGACATCCAGCTTCTTCCTGCATGTTCCAGGACTTCTCTGGAGGGCTCAAAAGGCTTCAAAGTCGTTTTTGAGGGAGGTAAAAAGCCACAGTAGAGCTGTGGCAGTTTTTGTGACTGTTTGGAAAAAAAAAAAAAAAACGTTTTTGTCTTTTATTATTCAGTTTTGGGTATTAAGGGGTTATTCATCCATTTGCAAGTGGGTGCAATGCTCTGCTAACTTGTTACATACACTGTAAAAATTTCGTTAGTGTAACTGCCTTTTTT
Organism: Bombina bombina; assembly: GCF_027579735.1. Classification (NCBI taxonomy): domain Eukaryota; kingdom Metazoa; phylum Chordata; class Amphibia; order Anura; family Bombinatoridae; genus Bombina; species Bombina bombina. The sequence goes on along the minus strand of NW_026510817.1, from coordinate 58,706 downwards.
CACTGTTATTTCAAATTTTGACAAAATTTTTGTTTCTTAAAGGTGCAGTAACGTTTTTTATATTGCTTGTAAACTTGTTTAAAGTGTTTTCCAAACTTGCTAGTCTCATTGCTAGTCTGTTTAAACATGTCTGACATAGAGGAAACTACTTGTTCATTATGTTTGAAAGCCATGGTGGAGCCCCATAGGAGAATGTGTACTAAATGTATTGATTTCACCTTAAACAGTAAAGATCAGTCTTTAACTATAAAAGAAATATCACCAGAAGATTCTGACGAGGGGGAAGTTATGCAGACTAACTCTCCCCACGTGTCAGACCCTTCGCCTCCCGCTCAGGGGATGCACGCTAATATGGCGCCAATTCCATCAGGGACGCCCATAGCGATTACCTTGCAGGACATGGCTGCAATCATGAATAATACCCTGTCAGAGGTATTATCCAGGTTGCCTGAATTAAGAGGCAAGCGCGATTGCTCTGGGGTTAGGAGAAATACAGAGCGCGCAGATGCTGTAAGGGCCATGTCTGATACTGCGTCACAATATGCAGATCATGAGGACGGAGAGCTTCAGTCTGTGGGTGACATCTGTGATTCGGGGAAATCTGATTCAGAGATTTCTAATTTTAAATTTAAGCTTGAGAACCTCCGTGTGTTGCTTGGGAAGGTATTAGCTGCTCTGAATGACTGTAACACAGTTGCAGTACCAGAGAAATTGTGTAGGCTGGATAAATACTATGCGGTACCGGTGTGTACTGATGTTTTTCCTATACCTAAAAGGCTTACAGAAATTATTAGCAAGGAGTGGGATAGACCGGGTGTGCCTTTTTCCCCCACCTCCTATATCTAGAAAAATGTTTCCAATAGACGCCACTACACGGGACTTATGGCAGACGGTCCCTAAGGTGGAGGGAGCAGTTTCTACTTTAGCAAAGCGTACCACTATCCCGGTTGAGGACAGTTGTGCTTTTTCAGATCCAATGGATAAAAAATTGGAGGGTTACCTTAAGAAAATGTTTATTAAATGAGGTTTTATTTTACAGCCCCTTGCATGCATTGCGCCTGTCACGGCCGTGGCGGCATTCTGGTTTGAGGCCCTGGAAAAGACCATCCATACAGCTCCATTGACTGAAATTATTGACAAGCTTAGAACACTTAAGCTAGCTAACTCATTTGTTTCTGATGCCATTGTTCATTTGACTAAACTAACGGCTAAGAATTCCGGATTTGCCATCCAGGCGCGTAGGGTGCTATGACTTGGTCAGCTGACGTGACTTCGAAGTCTAAATTACTCAACATTCCTTTCAAGGGGAAGACCTTATTCGGGCCTGGTTTGAAGGAAATTATTGCTGACATTACTGGAGGTAAGGGTCACACCCTTCCTCAGGACAGGGCCAAAGCAAAGGCCAAACAGTCTAATTTTCGAAATTTCAAGGCAGGTGCAGCATCAACTTCCTCTGCTTCAAAACAAGAGGGAACTTTTGCTCAATCTAAGCAGGCCTGGAAACCTAACCAGTCCTGGAACAAAGGTAAGCAGGCCAGAAAGCCTGCTGCTGCCTCTAAGACAGCATGAAGGAACGGCCCCCTATCCGGTGACGGATCTAGTAGGGGGCAGACTTTCTCTCTTCGCCCAGGCGTGGGCAAGAGATGTTCAGGATCCCTGGGCGTTAGAGATCATATCTCAGGGATATCTTCTGGACTTAAAAGCTTCCCTTCCACAAGGGAGATTTCATCTTTCAAGGCTATCTGCAAATCAGATAAAGAAAAAAGCATTCCTACGCTGTGTGCAAGACCTCCTAGTTATGGGAGTGATCCATCCAGTTCCGCGGACGGAACAAGGACAGGGTTTTTATTCGAATCTGTTTGTGGTTCCCAAAAAAGAGGGAACCTTCAGACCAATTTTGGATCTAAAGATCTTAAACAAATTCCTCAGAGTTCCATCTTTCAAAATGGAAACTATTCGGACCATCCTACCCATGATCCAAGAAGGTCATCATCGGTTTCTAAGGTTTGCCTTTCTAGACAGGCATTACCAATTTGTAGCTCTTCCCTTCGGGTTGGCTACAGCCCCGAGAATCTTTACAAAGGTTCTGGGCTCACTTCTGGCGGTTCTAAGACCGCGAGGCATAGCGGTGGCTCCGTATCTAGACGACATCCTGATACAGGCGTCAAGCGTTCAAGTTGCCAAGTCTCATACAGAGATAGTTCTGGCATTTCTGAGTTCGCACGGGTGGAAAGTGAACGAGGAAGAGAGTTCTCTACCCCCACTCACATGAGTCTCCTTCTTAGGGACTCTTATAGATTCTGTAGAAATGAAAATCTACCTGACGGAGTCCAGGTTATCAAAACTTCTAAATGCTTGCCGTGTTCACTCCATTCCGCGCCCTTCGGTAGCTCAGTGTATGGAGGTAATCGGCTTAATGGTAGCGGCAATGGACATAGTGCTATTTGCGCACCTTCATCTCAGACCGCTGCAATTATGCATGCTGAGTCAGTGGAATGGGGATTACACAGATTTGTCCCCTCTGCTAAATCTGGATCAAGAGACCAGAGATTCTCTTCTCTGGTGGTTGTCTCGGGTACACCTGTCCAAGGGTATGACCTTTCGCAGGCCAGATTGGACTATTGTAACAACAGATGCCAGCCTTCTAGGTTGGGGTGCAGTCTGGAATTCCCTGAAGGCACAGGGATCGTGGACTCAGGAGGAGAAACTCCTTCCAATAAATATTCTGGAGTTAAGAGCGATATTCAATGCTCTTCTGGCTTGGCCTCAGTTAGCAACACTGAGGTTCATCAGATTTCAGTCGGACAACATCACGACTGTGGCTTACATCAACCATCAAGGGGGAACCAGTAGTTCCCTAGCGATGTTAGAAGTCTCAAAAATAATTCGCTGGGCAGAGTACCACTCTTGCCACCTGTCAGCAATCCATATCCCAGGCGTGGAGAACTGGGAGGCGGATTTTCTAAGTCGTCAGACTTTCTATCCGGGGGAGTGGGAACTCCATCCGGAGGTGTTTGCTCAGTTGATTCATCGTTGGGGCAAACCAGAGTTGGATCTCATGGCGTCTCGCCAGAACGCCAAGCTTCCTTGTTACGGATCCAGGTCCAGGGACCCAGAAGCGACGCTGATAGATGCTCTAGCAGCGCCTTGGTTCTTCAACCTTGCTTGTGTGTTTCCACCGTTTCCTCTGCTCCCTCGACTGATTGCCAAAATCAAACAGGAGAGAGCATCAGTGATTCTGATAGCACCTGCGTGGCCACGCAGGACTTGGTATGCAGACCTAGTGGACATGTCATCCTTTCCACCGTGGACTCTGCCTCTAAGACAGGACCTTCAGATACAAGGTCCTTTCAATCATCCAAATCTAATTTCTCTGAGACTGACTGCATGGAGATTGAACGCTTGATTCTATCAAAGCGGGGCTTCTCCGAGTCAGTCATTGATACTTTAATACAGACACGAAAGCCTGTTACCAAGAAAATCTACCACAAGATATGGAGTAAATATCTTTATTGGTGTGAATCCAAGAATTACTCATGGAGTAAGGTTAGGATTCCTAGAATATTGTCTTTTCTCCAAGAGGGCTTGGACAAAGGATTATCAGCTAGTTGCTTAAAGGGACAGATTTCTGCTTTGTCTATTCTTTTGCACATGCGTCTGGCAGAGGTTCCAGACGTCCAGGCATTTTGCCAGGCTTTGGTTAGAATTAAGCCTGTGTTTAAACCTGTTGCTCCCCCGTGGAGCTTAAACTTGGTTCTTAAGGTTCTTCAAGGAGTTCCGTTTGAACCCCTTCATTCCATTGATATTAAACTTTTATCTTGGAAAGTTCTGTTTTTGATGGCTATTTCCTCGGCTCGGAGAGTCTCTGAGCTATCTGCCTTACAATGTGATTCTCCTTATCTGATTTTTTCATGCAGATAAGGTAGTTCTGCGTACCAAACCTGGGTTTTTACCTAAGGTGGTTTCTAACAAGAATATCAATCAAGAGATTGTTGTTCCATCGTTGTGCCCTAATCCTTCTTCAAAGAAGGAACGTCTTTTACATAATCTGGACGTAGTCCGTGCCTTGAAGTTTTACTTACAAGCTACTAAAGATTTTCGTCAAACATCTTCCCTGTTTGTTGTTTACTCTGGACAGAGGAGAGGTCAAAAAGCTTTGGGAACCTCTCTTTCCTTTTGGCTTCGGAGCGTAATACGCCTAGCCTATGACACTGCTGGATAGCAGCCCCCTGAAAGGATTACAGCTCATTCTACTAGAGCTGTGGCTTCCACCTGGGCCTTCAAAAATGAGGCCTTTGTTGAACAGATTTGCAAGGCTGCGACTTGGTCTTCGCTTCACACTTTTTCAAAATTTTACAAATTTGATACTTTTGCTTCTTCGGAGGCTGTGTTTGGGAGAAAGGTTCTTCAGGCAGTGGTTCCTTCCGCTTAATGCTGCCTTGTCCCTCCCGTCATCCATGTACTTTAGCTTTGGTATTGGTATCCCACAAGTAATGGATGATCCGTGGACTGGATACACTTAACAAGAGAAAACATAATTTATGCTTACCTGATAAATGTATTTCTCTTGTAGTGTATCCAGTCCACGGCCCGCCCTGTCCTTTTAAGGCAGGTCTAAATTTTAATTAAACTACAGTCACCACTGCACCCTATGGTTTCTCCTTTCTCTGTTTGTTTTCGGTCGAATGACTGGATATGACAGTTAGGGGAGGAGCTATATAGCAGCTCTGCTGTGGGTGATCCTCTTGCAACTTCCTGTTGGGAAGGAGAATATCCCACAAGTAATGGATGATCCGTGGACTGGATACACTACAAGAGAAATAAATTTATCAGGTAAGCATAAATTATGTTTTTTCCCCCTACGAGGGAGAATTTACATAGCTTGCCGGTTGGGACCCTAGGTGCAGGCTGGTGCTGTCGGGTTTGTTCGGTTTTGCGGCTGTTCAGACACGTGGCACTGTTCTGCTCGGCTGGTTCGGTAGAGTGCTCAGGTTATCATTGTTTTTCATGTTCAACTAAGCATTCGGGAGGACCTGTGGTTCCGTGAGGTGAGATGGATTGTTTCAGTCCTTATAGCCTTCAGTCATAGATGATCGGGCAGGGGAGTTTTTCCGCTGCGTCACTCTATCTGATTTCATCAGATCTTAGTTTCCTCCCCCATGTGGTGGAGGATGCGAGGGCCTAATGCCCCTAACTGCTATTGAGCGATTTGGCCTTCATTTTTTTAGGCCTCTAAATGTGTCATTTTGGGCTTGATCCAACAGCTTGTACAGGGTAGCTGTCTAGCATGCGGGAGGTTTGCAGTTTGAAACCTGTTGCAGCTGTCAACACCTTGCAGGTGTACACGTAGCAGTTTCTAGTATATCTAGATGCAGCTCTTACTCTTGACTGAGTCATAAAGAGGCCTTTGGGTCTTCTTCCATTGCCTCCGGGTGAGTGGATCTCCTTTTAGGGATCTGTGTTTCCGGGTGATGGTTGCTCCCGGCGGGGACTTTTGTTTAGCTTGAGGTTTCCAGAACTGGGAGGCTTAGTGCCTTCTCTTCCTTGTGTCCTCTGCTTGTGCGGAGGTGTTAGGGAGACTATTCCTGCTAGTAGGTTTTTTTGGACCTCGAGGTATCCCCTTGGTTGTCCTGAGGCTCTGAGAAGTATCTTCATACGACTTCTAGCCTTGCTTCTTGGAGCGTTGGACTTTAGCTAGGGGTGGTTCCTTTCTTTGGTCGGAGCTTTCGAGTTCTTCTCGCTATCCGGATTCTCTGGATATGCATCCATACCCTTGTGTCTGGCTTTTTGGCCGGTTGGGATGTTTAGTTCTAGGGTAAGGTTTGCCTGAACTATTATGTGCCCGGAACTGGTTTTCTCCCTGAGACTTCTGGTTGCTGATGCTGTGCTTGGCCTTTTTACTGACCCAGTCTTGGGTGGTTTTGGAATCTTGGATCTCAGGGCTGGTCGGGGTGTTCCACGGTAGTGGGAACTTGGGCTATGTCCTTTCTCCATCTACCTCACCTGGTCATGGTTGGCCAGGTTTTCGGAGTATTTTTTTATTTTTTGCCACAGAGTGGCCCATGTCATCTGGTGGTTAGCTGTGTGACTTGAGCCTCAAGGGTGGTTGGTTCATACCCAGCTGCTGGCGCTGGATGTCCAATTTCTGGTGCGCCTTAGGGTTGCATTCCCCTGGTCAGCTTACCAGTGTTCCCATGGATTCCCTGCTCTGCAGGCGAATGGGTTGGCTGTGCCTCTGCTTGGCAAGCTACTTGTTGGGGGGTCCTTTTCTATGACATCTGTGTCGGGAATTTAACTTCCCATTAGCCAGTGCCTTCGGGCCTTGAGGACAGTTGTTGCCCTTTCTGCATCATCCATTTTCTTTAGGGGATATTCTCCTCCCTATGGGGAGTCCTTGCTTGGGGCTTCTCCTGGATGGGAGGTGGAAAAGTGGGATTGGTTCCCCCTGGGGTCTTGCTGGCTCCAAGCAGACTTGTTGGGCCTTTATTTTGATAGATCCTTAGGTGTATGTCTGTTTCAGAGTCGGGTTGTACTTGTGCTCTGTGGGGATGGCTGTGCTATCCTTACGCTCGTTCCTGTACCTGTTTAGGGATTCTTTTGTTTCCCTGTCTTGGAACCCGGAGGCTGGGTTGGTCCAGCTGAGTGTGGGTCTGCAGGTCAGGATGGCCGAGCGGTCTAAGGAACTGTGTTTGCGCAGTCTCCTCTGGATGTGTGAGCTAGTTGAGTCTATCCTGTTAGCTTAGTCTGCTAGGGTGTAGATTTCTCCTCCATTGGTGTATCCGGTCCACGGCTTCATCCTTACTTGTGGGATATTCTCAATCCCTACAGGAAGTGGCAAAGAGAGCACACAGCAGAGCTGTCCATATAGCTCCCCTCAGGCTCCCCCCCCCCCCCCCCAGTCATTCTCTTTGCCGCTCTAACAAGTAGCATCTCCACGGGAGGGTAAAGAGTTTGTGGTGTTAGATTTGTAGTTTTTATTTCTTCTATCAAAAGTTTATTTTAAAATAGTGCCGGCTTGTACTATTTACTCTGAAGCAGAAAGTGATGAAGATTTCTGCTGAGAGGAATATGTTTTTAGCACCAGTAACTAAAATCCATTGCTGTTCCCACGCAGAACTGTTGAATACCGGAGAACTTCAGTTGGGGGGAACAGTTTGCAGGCTTAACTGCTTCAGGTATGATCAGTCATTTTTCTAACAAGACCAAGTAATGCTAGAAGACTGTCAGAAATCCCCTCAGGGATAGGTAAGCCATTTTTCTCAGACTCATGTATAAAATGATGGCTTAAATTAAGGGCTCTTTGCTGGTTGACACTATTGTGGGCTTAATCGATTGCTTTATTAGCATGATTCAGTATGAATAGGGTGTTTTTTTGAGACTTTTAAAACACTTATGGGGTTTATTATAGCGCCTGGCACTTATTTAGACACATAATCTAGTCAAAAAGGCCCCACCACTCTGGAATCAAGAGGGAGGGGGCCTCCTTTTCGCGCCTCAGTTGCGCAGTTATTTTTGCTAGACAGTTCATGCAGCTTCACGTGGGGAGTCCAGAGACCTCAGAAAGGACTTCAGAGAGGCTTATTTCTTACTCAAATAATCCCTAAGGAAGGTAAAAGCCACAGTAGAGGCTGTGGCATTGTACTGTAGTGTTTTTAACCGGTTAACTGCTGTTCTTAGCTCCGTTTTCGGCATTAAGGGGTTAATTGGTCTGAAAATTTGTGTGCAATCTTTTCAAAGCATTAAGACAATGTGGTGAAAATTTCATTAAAATCGGATGTTTATTTGATGGTTATTTGATGTTTTAGTAATAAAGTGTTATTTAAAGACACAGTAACGTTTTTTTGAAAAATTGTTTTTATTGCATTGTAGTGCTGTCTAAGTCTGTCAAACATGTCTGATCCTTCAGATAGCCTTTGTTCTGTATGTTTAAAGGCCAAGGCGGTACCCCCATTAAATTTATGTGTGAAGTGTGCTATAGCGTCCAAACAGCTTAAGGACCGTACAGTTACACTTAAAAATGTAGCCCAAGATGATTCTTTAGCTTAAGGTAGTGAGGATAGCCTGCTATCCTCTCCTTCTATATCAACGCCAGCTATGCCCGCGCAAGCGATGCCCAGCACATCTAGCGCACCGATTCCTATTACTTTGCAACAGTTAGCAGCAGTAATGGATAATTCTCTCGCAGCATTTTTATCCAAACTGCCAGCTTTTCCAAGGAAGCGTGATAGCTCAGTTTTAGATACAGAAAATGAGCAAGCAGACGCAGCGGATAATTTATCTGTAGTACCCTCACATCAATCTGATTTGGCGGTGAGGGAAGGCCTGTCTGAGGGAGAAATTTCTGATACAGGAAAAGTTTCTCAGCAGGCAGAGCCTGATACCATAGCATTTACATTTAAGTTAGAACACCTCTGCGCCCTGCTTAAGGAGGTCCTAGCTACACTTGATGATTGTGACCCTTTGGTGGTCCCAGAAAAATTGTGTAAAATGGACAAGTTCTTAGAGGTCTCAGTACACACTGATGCGTTTCCGATACCTAAGAGGGTGGCGGATATTCTGACTAGGGAGTGGGAGAGACCAGGTGTACCTTTTGTTCCCCCCGCCTATATTTAAGAAAATGTTCCCCATTGTTGACCCCAGAAGGGACGCGTGGCAGACGGTCCCTAAGGTAGAGGGGGCAGTTTCAACACTAGCTAAGCGCACGACTATACCAATAGAAGACAGTTGCGCTTTCAAAGATCCTATGGATAAAAAATTAGAGGGTTTACTGAAGAAAATTTTTGTACAACAAGGTTTTCTTCTTCAACCAATTTCTTGCATTATTCCTGTAACCACTGCAGCAGCTTTTTGGTTTGAGGAACTAGAAAATTCTCTCCAGGAGGAGACTTCTTATGATGAAGTCATGGACAGAATTCACGCCCTGAAGTTGGCTAATTCTTTCATTACAGATGCCGCGTTTCAGTTAGCAAAACTAGCGGCGAAAAATTCTGGTTTTGCAATCGTGGCGCGCAGAGCGCTTTGGCTAAAATCTTGGTCGGCGGATGTGTCGTCCAAAACAAAATTGCTTAATATTCCTTTCAAGGGTAAGACCCTATTCGGGCCAGAGTTGAAAGAAATTATTTCAGATATCACTGGGGGAAAGGGCCATGCCCTTCCACAGGATAGACCATTCAAAGCTAAAAATAAGTCTAATTTCTCCAACATAGGTGTGTCCGGTCCACGGCGTCATCCTTACTTGTGGGATATTCTCTTCCCCAACAGGAAATGGCAAAGAGCCCAGCAAAGCTGGTCACATGATCCCTCCTAGGCTCCGCCTACCCCAGTCATTCTCTTTGCCGTTGTACAGGCAACATCTCCACGGAGATGGCTTAGAGTTTTTTAGTGTTTAACTGTAGTTTTTCATTATTCAATCAAGAGTTTGTTATTTTCAAATAGTGCTGGTACGTACTATTTACTCAGAAACAGAAAAGAGATGAAGAATTCTGTTTGTATGAGGAAAATGATTTTAGCAACCGTAACTAAAATCCATGGCTGTTCCACACAGGACTGTTGAGAGCAATTAACTTCAGTTGGGGGAACAGTTTGCAGTCTCTTGCTGCTTGAGGTATGACACATTCTAACAAGACGATGTAATGCTGGAAGCTGTCATTTTCCCTATGGGATCCGGTAAGCCATGTTTATTACGATTGTAAATAAGGGCTTCACAAGGGCTTATTTAAACTGTAGACTTTTTCTGGGCTAAATCGATTGATTATTAACACATATTTAGCCCTGAGGAATCATTTTATCTGGGTATTTTGATATAATAATATCGGCAGGCACTGTTTTAGACACCTTATTCTTTAGGGGCTTTCCCCAAGCATAGGCAGAGTCTCATTTTCGCGCCGGTGTTGCGCACTTGTTTTTGAGAGGCATGGCATGCAGTCGCATGTGAGAGGAGCTCTGATACTTATAAAAGACTTCTGAAGGCGTCATTTGGTATCGTATTCCCCTTTGGGTTTGGTTGGGTCTCAGCAAAGCAGATACCAGGGACTGTAAAGGGGTTTAAAGCTTAAAACGGCTCCGGTTCCGTTATTTTAAGGGTTAAAGCTTCCAAAATTGGTGTGCAATATTTTCAAGGCTTTAAGACGCTGTGGTGAAAATTTGGTGAATTTTGAACAATTCCTTCATGTTTTTTCGCAATTGCAGTAATAAAGTGTGTTCAGTTTAAAATTTAAAGTGACAGTAACGGTTTTATTTTAAAACGTTTTTTGTACTTTCTGATCAAGTTTATGCCTGTTTAACATGTCTGAACTACCAGATAGACTGTGTTCTGAATGTGGGGAAGCCAGAATTCCTATTCATTTAAATAAATGTGATTTATGTGATAATGACAATGATGCCCAAGATGATTCCTCAAGTGAGGGGAGTAAGCATGGTACTGCATCATTCCCTCCTTCGTCTACACGAGTCTTGCCCACTCAGGAGGCCCCTAGTACATCTAGCGCGCCAATACTCCTTACTATGCAACAATTAACGGCTGTAATGGATAATTCTGTCAAAAACATTTTAGCCAAAATGAACCCTTGTCAGCGTAAGCGTGGCTGCTCTGTTTTAGTTACTGAAGAGCATGACGACGCTGATATTAATATCTCTGAAGGGCCCCTAACCCAATCTGAGGGGGCCAGGGAGGTTTTGTCTGAGGGAGAAATTACTGATTTAGGGAACATTTCTCAGCAGGCTGAATCTGATGTGATTACATTTAAATTTAAATTGGAACATCTCCGCATTTTGCTTAAGGAGGTATTATCCACTCTGGATGATTGTGAAAATTTAGTCATCCCAGAGAAACTATGTAAAATGGACAAGTTCCTAGAGGTGCCGGGGCTCCCAGAAGCTTTTCCTATACCCAAGCGGGTGGCGGACATTGTTAATAAAGAATGGGAAAGGCCCGGTATTCCTTTCGTCCCTCCCCCCATATTTAAAAAATTGTTTCCTATGGTCGACCCCAGAAAGGACTTATGGCAGTCAGTCCCCAAGGTCGAGGGAGCGGTTTCTACTTTAAACAAACGCACCACTATTCCTATAGAGGATAGTTGTGTTTTCAAAGATCCTATGGATAAAAAATTAGAAGGTTTGCTTAAAAAGGATGTTTGTTCAGCAGGGTTACCTTCTACAACCCATTTCATGCATTGTCCCTGTCACTACTGCCGCATATTTCTGGTTTGATGAACTGCTTAAGGTGCTCGATAGTGACTCTCCTCCTTATGAGGAGATTATGGACAGAATCAATGCTCTCAAATTGGCTAATTCTTTCACTCTAGACGCCTCTTTGCAATTGGCTAAGTTAGCGGCTAAGAACTCTGGGTTTGCTATTGTGGCGCGCAGAGCGCTTTGGTTGAAATCTTGGTCGGCTGATGCGTCTTCCAAGAACAAGCTACTAAACATTCCTTTCAAGGGGAAAACGTTGTTTGGTCCTGACTTGAAGGAGATTATCTCTGATATCACTGGGGGTAAGGGCCACGCCCTTCCTCAGGATCGGCCTTTCAAGGCAAAAAATAGACCTAATTTTCGTCCCTTTCGTAAAAACGGACCAGCGCAAGGTGCTACGTCCTCTAAGCAAGAGGGTAATACTTCTCAGGCCAAGCCAGCTTGGAGACCAATGCAAGGCTGGAACAAGGGAAAGCAGGCCAAGAAACCTGCCACTGCTACCAAGACAGCATGAAATATTGGCCCCCGATCCGGGACCGGATCTGGTGGGGGGCAGACTCTCTCTCTTCGCTCAGGCTTGGGCAAGAGATGTTCTGGATCCTTGGGCGCTAGAAATAGTCTCCCAGGGTTATCTTCTGGAATTCAAGGGACTTCCCCCAAGGGGGAGGTTCCACAGGTCTCAGTTGTCTTCAGACCACATAAAAAGACAGGCGTTCTTACATTGTGTAGAAGACCTGTTAAAAATGGGAGTGATTCATCCTGTTCCATTAAGAGAACAAGGGATGGGGTTCTACTCCAATCTGTTCATAGTTCCCAAAAAAGAGGGAACGTTCAGACCAATCCTAGATCTCAAGATCTTAAACAAATTTCTCAAGGTCCCATCGTTCAAGATGGAAACCATTCGAACTATCCTTCCTTCCATCCAGGAAGGTCAATTCATGACCACGGTGGATTTAAAGGATGCGTATCTACATATTCCTATCCACAAGGAACATCATCGGTTCCTAAGGTTTGCATTCCTGGACAAACATTTCCAGTTCGTGGCGCTTCCTTTCGGATTAGCCACTGCTCCAAGGATTTTCACAAAGGTACTAGGGTCCCTTCTAGCGGTGCTAAGACCAAGGGGCATTGCAGTAGTACCTTACCTGGACGACATTCTGATTCAAGCGTCGTCCCTTCCTCAAGCAAAGGCTCACACGGACATTGTCCTGGCCTTTCTCAGATCTCACGGCTGGAAAGTGAACGTGGAAAAGAGTTCTCTATCCCCGTCAACAAGGGTTCCCTTCTTGGGAACAATTATAGACTCCTTAGAAATGAGGATCTTTCTAACAGAGGCCAGAAAAACAAAGCTTCTGGACTCTTGTCGGATACTTCATTCCGTTCCTCTTCCTTCCATAGCTCAGTGCATGGAAGTGATCGGTTTGATGGTGGCGGCGATGGACATAGTTCCTTTTGCGCGCATTCATCTAAGACCATTACAACTGTGCATGCTCAGTCAGTGGAATGGGGACTATACAGACTTGTCTCCGAAGATACAAGTAAATCAGAGGACCAGAGACTCACTCCGTTGGTGGCTGTCCCTGGACAATCTGTCTCAAGGGATGATGTTCCACAGACCAGAGTGGGTCATTGTCACGACCGACGCCAGTCTGATAGGCTGGGGCGCGGTCTGGGGATCCCTGAAAGCTCAGGGTCTTTGGTCTCGGGAAGAATCTCTTCTACCGATAAATATTCTGGAACTGAGAGCGATATTCAATGCTCTCCAGGCCTGGCCCCAGCTTGCGAGGACCAGGTTCATACGGTTTCAATCAGACAACATGACGACTGTTGCGTACATCAACCATCAGGGGGGAACAAGAAGTTCCCTAGCGATGGAAGAAGTAACCAAAATTATTCTTTGGGCGGAGTCTCACTCCTGCCACCTGTCTGCTATCCACATCCCAGGAGTGGAAAATTGGGAAGCGGATTTTCTGAGTCGGCAGACATTGCATCCGGGGGAGTGGGAACTCCATCCGGAAATCTTTGCCCAAGTCACTCACCTGTGGGGCATTCCAGACATGGATCTGATGGCCTCTCGTCAGAACTTCAAAGTTCCTTGCTACGGGGCCAGATCCAGGGATCCCAAGGCGGCTCTAGTGGATGCACTAGTAGCACCTTGGACCTTCAAACTAGCTTATGTGTTCCCGCCATTTCCTCTCATCCCCAGGCTGATAGCCAGGATCAAGCAGGAGAGGGCGTCGGTGATCTTGATAGCTCCTGCGTGGCCACGCAGGACTTGGTATGCAGATCTGGTGAATATGTCATCGGCTCCACCTTGGAAGCTACCTTTGAGACGAGACCTTCTTGTTCAGGGTCCGTTCGAACATCCGAATCTGGTTTCACTCCAGCTGACTGCTTGGAGATTGAACGCTTGATTTTATCGAAGCGAGGATTCTCAGATTCTGTTATCGATACTCTTGTTCAGGCCAGAAAGCCTGTGACTAGAAAGATTTACCACAAAATTTGGAAAAAATATATCTGTTGGTGTGAATCTAAAGGATTCCCTTGGGACAAGGTTAAGATTCCTAGGATTCTATCCTTCCTTCAAGAAGGATTGGACAAAGGATTATCTGCTAGTTCCCTGAAGGGACAGATTTCTGCCTTGTCGGTATTACTTCACAAAAAGCTGGCAGCTGTGCCAGATGTTCAAGCCTTTGTTCAGGCTCTGGTTAGAATCAAGCCTGTTTACAAACCTTTGACTCCTCCTTGGAGTCTCAATTTAGTTCTTTCAGTTCTTCAGGGGGTTCCGTTTGAACCCTTACATTCCGTTGATATTAAGTTATTATCTTGGAAAGTTTTGTTTTTAGTTGCGATTTCTTCTGCTAGAAGAGTCTCAGAATTATCTGCTCTGCAGTGTTCTCCTCCTTATCTGGTGTTCCATGCAGATAAGGTGGTTTTACGTACTAAACCTGGTTTTCTTCCAAAAGTTGTTTCTAACAAAAACATTAACCAGGAGATTATCGTACCTTCTCTGTGTCCAAAACCAGTTTCAAAGAAGGAACGTTTGTTGCACAATTTGGATGTTGTTCGCGCTCTAAAATTCTATTTAGATGCTACAAAGGATTTTAGACAAACATCTTCCTTGTTTGTTGTTTATTCAGGTAAAAGGAGAGGTCAAAAAGCAACTTCTACCTCTCTCTCTTTTTGGATTAAAAGCATCATCAGATTGGCTTACGAGACTGCCGGACGGCAGCCTCCCGAAAGAATCACAGCTCATTCCACTAGGGCTGTGGCTTCCACATGGGCCTTCAAGAACGAGGCTTCTGTTGATCAGATATGTAGGGCAGCGACTTGGTCTTCACTGCACACTTTTACCAAATTTTACAAGTTTGATACTTTTGCTTCTTCTGAGGCTATTTTTGGGAGAAAGGTTTTGCAAGCCGTGGTGCCTTCCATTTAGGTGACCTGATTTGCTCCCTCCCTTCATCCGTGTCCTAAAGCTTTGGTATTGGTTCCCACAAGTAAGGATGACGCCGTGGACCGGACACACCTATGTTGGAGAAAACAGAATTTATGTTTACCTGATAAATTTCTTTCTCCAACGGTGTGTCCGGTCCACGGCCCGCCCTGGTTTTTTTAATCAGGTCTGATATTTTATTTTCTTTAACTACAGTCACCACGGTACCATATGGTTTCTCCTATGCAAATATTCCTCCTTAACGTCGGTCGAATGACTGGGGTAGGCGGAGCCTAGGAGGGATCATGTGACCAGCTTTGCTGGGCTCTTTGCCATTTCCTGTTGGGGAAGAGAATATCCCACAAGTAAGGATGACGCCGTGGACCGGACACACCGTTGGAGAAAGAAATTTATCAGGTAAACATAAATTCTGTTTTTCGTTCCTTTTGCAATTTCAGGAACGGACCTGCTTCTACCTCTACAGCCACTAGGAAAGAGGGTAACGTATCCCAGCCCAAACCAGCATGGAAACCATTGCAAGGCTGGAACAAGGGTAAACAGGCCAAGAAGCCTGCTGCTGCTACCAAGACAGCATGAAAGGGTAGCCCCCGATCTGGGACCGGATATAGTAGGGGGCAGACTTTCTCTCTTTGCTCAGGCAAGAGATGTTCCGGACCCTGGGCGCTAGAAATTGTCTCTCAGGGGTATCTTCTGGAATTCAAGGACCTTCCTCCAAGGGGAAGGTTCCACATGTCTCTCTTATATTTAGACCAGATAAAGAGACAGTCATTCTTAGGTTGCGTAGAAGACCTTCTAAAAATGGGAGTGATACACCCAGTTCCAACAGCAGAACAAGGACTGGGTTTTTACTCAAACCTGTTTGTAGTTCCCAAAAAGGAAGGAACTTTCAGGCCAATCCTGGATTTAAAAATCCTAAACAAATTCCTCAGAGTTCCATCATTCAAAATGGAAACCATTCGGACAATTTTACCAATGATCCAGGAGGGTCAATATATGACTACCGTGGACTTAAAGGATGCGTACCTGCATATTCCTATCCACAAAGATCACCATCAGTTTCTGAGGTTTGCCTTTCTGGACAAGCATTACCAATTCGTAGCCCTTCCCTTCGGGTTGGCCACTGCTCCCAGAATTTTCACAAAGGTGCTAGGGTCCCTTCTAGCGGTGCTAAGATCAAGGGGCATTGCAGTAGCACCTTACCTAGACGACATCTTAATACAAGCGTCGTCCTTTCCCAAAGCAAAGGCTCATACGGACATTGTTCTAGCCTTTCTAAGGTCTCATGGGTGGAAGGTGAACATAGAAAAGAGTTCTCTGTCCCCATTCACAAGGGTTCCCTTCCTGGGAACAATAATAGACTCAGTAGAAATGAAGATCTTTCTGACGGAGGTCAGGAAGTTAACTTTTGAACACTTGTCGAGTTCTTCATGCCATTCCTCAACCCTCCGTAGCTCAGTGCATGGAGGTAATAGGGCTAATGGTTGCAGCAATGGACGTGGTTCCTTTTGCTCGAATTCATTTAAGACCACTGCAACTGTGCATGCTCAATCAGTGGAATGGGGATTATGCAGATTTGTCTCCCCAGATACAAATGGACCAGAAAACCAGAGACTCACTCCTCTGGTGGTTGTCTCAGGATCACCTGTCTCAGGGAATGAGTTTCCGAAGACCGGAGTGGATCGTTTTCACGACCGACGCCAGCCTCTTAGGCTGGGGTGCGGTCTGGGAGTCCCTGAAAGCTCAGGGTCTATGGTCTTGGGAAGAATCTCTTCTCCCGATAAACATTTTGGAATTGAGAGCGATATTCAATGCGCTCCAGACATGGCCTCAACTAGCGGAGGCCAAATTCATCAGATTTCAGTCGGACAACATGACGACTGTAGCGTACATCAATCATCAGGGAGGAACAAAGAGTTCCTTGGCGATGAGGGAGGTATCCAAGATCATCAAATGGGCAGAGGATCACTCCTGCCATCTATCAGCAATTCACATCCCAGGAGTGGACAACTGGGAAGCGGATTATCTGAGTCGTCAGACTTTCCATCCGGGGGAGTGGGAACTTCACCCGGAGGTTTTTGCCCAGTTAACTCAACTATGGGGCCTTCCAGATCTGGATCTGATGGCGTCACGTCAGAACTCCAAAGTTCCACATTACGGGTCCAGGTCCAGGGATCCCAAGGCGACATTGGTAGATGCCTTAGTGGCGCCTTGGTCGTTCAGTTTAGCTTATGTCTTTCCACCGTTTCCTCTTCTCCCCCGGCTAGTAGCCAGGATCAAACAGGAGAAGGCTTCGGTAATTCTGATAGCTCCTGCGTGGCCACGCAGGACTTGGTATGCAGACCTGGTGAATATGTCATAGAGTCCACCATGGAAGCTACCTTTGAGCAGGACCTTCTAATCCAGGGTCCATTCAAACACTCAAACCTAGTTTCTCTACAACTGACTGCTTGGAGATTGAACGCTTGATTCTAGCCAAGCGTGGGTTTTCGGAATCGGTTATAGATACTCTGATCCAGGCTAGAAAGCCTGTCACCAGGAAAATTTACCATAAGATATGGCGGAAATATCTTTGCTGGTGCGAATCCAAGGGTTACTCATGGAGTAAGATTAGGATTCCAAGGTTACTATCTTTTCTCCAAGAAGGATTGGAGAAAGGTCTGTCAGCTAGTTCCATAAAAGGACAGATATCTGCTCTGTCTGTTTTGTTACACAAGCGTCTGGCAGCCGTGCCAGATGTTCAGGCGTTTGTACAGGCTTTAGTCAGAATCAAGCCTGTCTACAGACCTGTGGCTCCTCCATGGAGTCTAAATTTAGTTCTTTCAGTTCTTCAAGGGGTTCCGTTTGAACCTCTACATTCCATAGCTATTAAGTTACTATCTTGGAAAGTTTTGTTTTTGGTAGCTATTTCTTCTGCTAGAAGAGTTTCTGAATTGTCTGCTTTGCAGTGTAATTCGCCCTATCTGGTGTTCCATACAGATAAGGTCGTTTTACGTACCAAACCTGGTTTTCTTCCAAAAGTGGTTTCCAATAAGAATATTAACCAGGAAATAGTTGTTCCTTCTCTGTGTCCTAATCCAGTTTCTAACAAGGAACGTCTGTTACACAATCTTGATGTGGTTCGTGCTTTAAAGTTCTATCTAAAAGCAACTAAAGATTTCAGACAAACATCATCCTTGTTTGTCGTCTATTCTGGCAAGAGGAGAGGTCAAAAAGCGACTGCTACCTCTCTGTCTTTCTGGCTGAAAAGCATCATCCAGTTGGCTTATGAGACTGCTGGAAGGCAGCCTCCTGAACGAATTACAGCTCATTCCACTAGAGCTGTGGCTTCCACATGGGCTTTCAAGAATGAGGCTTCTGTTGAACAGATTTGTAAGGCAGCGACTTGGTCTTCACTGCATACATTTGCCAAATTTTACAAATTCGATACTTTTGCTTCTTCGGAGGCTATTTTTGGGAGAAAGGTTTTGCAATGACTGGGGGGGCGGAGCCTGAGGGGAGCTATATGGACAGCTCTGCTGTGTGCTCTCTTTGCCACTTCCTGTAGGGATTGAGAATATCCCACAAGTAAGGATGAAGCCGTGGACCGGATACACCGTAGGAGAAAGAAATTTATCAGGTAAACATAAATTCTGTTTTTCCATTCAACTTGCTTTGTTGATTAGAAGAGGGTTTACTCTTACTTTGGGTTCTAAGAGTATACTCTCCTTCTCGGGGGGCCTCGATTGAGGTTTTTGTGTTCCCCTTTTCAGGGACCTGTGTGTAGGTCAGGCGACTTAGGGGGTTGCTTTTGCGGTCTGTTTCTTGCTTGACTGCTTCTTCCTCGCAAGTACCCTCTGTGTCGTCCTGTTGTTGACTTTGTGTTCTCAAACTTGGGGTTTTTCACCTGGGTGTATTACACACTTTTTCAGAGTCGAATACCTTGGTATTCTATGGCCAGACACTGGGAGGACTTTGCCTCTTCCGTTGCATTCTGTGCTTGCAGGATATTGGGGAGACGTCTGTTCTGTCTCTCTGCCCGGTCTTATCTCGGGTTCGCTTGGTATAGGAGTGGCCTCCTTTCCCTGTTTGGACCCCTTTGGGTCTCTGTGAGCTGGGCTCACTAGTGAAGGCGTTCCTTTTTGTATTAGGGGACCTTTCAGTTTTCTTGGTTCTCCTTTGCCTTGTTCCCTTGGGGGATTCGGCTGGTGTCTCCTTCATTTGTGGAGATGAGCGGTGGGGGACCGTTTGTTGGGCGACGGTGTCTCCTGCAGGACTGTTGGCTCAGTCAAGTCCATTTGCGGTCTCTAGTTTGACTTCTGGACTAACGCTGAGTCAGTGTCACTGGGGCTTTTCCTCTTAATTTTCTCAGCTTTGGACGAAGCAGGGTTTTTTATTGGGTAGAGGTTCAGGCCTGGTGCCCTCAGTATGGGCCGCCTATGTACCCTCCCGTCTTGGCATTTAGTGTCCTCTATAGCTTGGGTATTGTTTTCCCAAAAGTAATGAATGCAGCTGTGGCTCTTTCCATTTAAGAAGAAAAACATCAATTATGCTTACCTGATAATTTCCTTTTCTTCTGATGGAAAGAGTCTACAGCTCCCCATCCGTAATTTTATGTGGGGCGTCCTTGTATTCTTCTGGCACCTTTCACCCTATTTTTTCTACTGTTCCTTGTTCCTCGGCAAAATGACTGGGGGATGGGAGGAGTATTCAAGCCTTTGGCTGGGTTGTCTTTGCCTCCTCCTGGTGGCCATGTTCTTATTTCCCAAAAGTAATGAATGCAGCTGTAGACTCTTTCCATCAGAAGAAAATGAAATTATCAGATAAGCATAATTTATGTTTTCCTAATAAGCAAGGGAGGGCCAGATAAAACTATCTTTAGGGCCATATATGGCTCCAGGGCCTTTACTTTGAGACCACTGCTCTAGAAGTTAAGTTGAAACTCTCCCAAGAAACAAACCTTTCTCCAACATTGGTGTGTCCGGTCCACGGCGTCATCCATTACTTGTGGGAATATTCTCTTCCCCAACAGGAAATGGCAAAGAGCACAGCAAAAGCTGTCCATATAGCCCCTCCTCAGGCTCCGCCCCCCAATCATTCTCTTTGCCGCTCTGAACAAGTAGCATCTCCACGGAGATGGTGAAGAGTATGTGGTGTTTAATTGTAGTTTTTTATTCTGCTATCAAGAGTTTGTTATTTTAAAATAGTGCCGGTTTGTACTATTTACTCTAAAACAGAAAGGGATGAAGAATTCTGTTTAAAAGAGGAGTATGATTTTAGCATCAGTAACTAAAATCAATTGCTGTTCCCACGCAGGACTGTTGAGCCCAGAGAACTTCAGTTGGGGGGAACAGTTAGCAGACTTTTCTGCTCAAGGTATGACTAGTCCATTTTCTAACAAGACTGTGTAATGCTAGAAGACTGTCATTTTCCCTCTTGGGGATCGGTAAGCCATTTTCTTAGACTCTTAACAGATTGAAGGCTTATTATGGGCTATACACTGGTTGACACTCTTATGGGCTAAATCGATTGCTTTATTTAAGTTTTTTATTAAATCTAGAGGTAATTTATAAAACTTTTATTGTGGGGGAACGTTTTTAGGTGCCAGGCAGTTGCTTAGACACCTTTCCAGTCAGGAAGGGCCTTTCACTATAGTAGGCAGAGCCTCATTTTCGTGCCATAATTGCGCAGTTTCTTTTGGATGCAGTGCATGCAGCTGCATGTGAGAGGGTCTGGTGATCATTGAAAACGTTCCTGGAAGGCTTAATTTGGTATCGTATAACTCCTAAGGACAGGTGAAGTCGCAGCAAATGCTGTGGCTGGGACTGTAGTGGGGTTTAAAATTGTTATTTGATTAAACAGCTCCGGTTTCCTCATTTAAGGGGTTAAAAGCTGAAGTGAAAATTGGGGTGCAATACTTTTAAGGCATTAAGACACTGTGGTGAAAATTTGGTAAAGATTGGATATTTCCTTCATACTTTTTCACACATTCAGAAATAAAGTGTGCTCTGTTTAACATTTAAAGAGACAGTAACGGTTTTGTTTTAAAACGTTTTTTTTGCATTATTATGTGTATATATAGCCTTACAGCAAAGTAAGGGGGCGCAAGTGATAATATAGATAGTGATATTAATCTATATACTCTTTAAAAAATGCAAATTGGTAATTGTGTATACAATACAGATAAAAAAATAATAAAACAAAAGAAAAGAAAAATGAAATAAAATCCTCTCAAATGAGGGAAGTCCAAATATAATTACAAAATCAAGGCAAAAATGAGTCCTTTTCAAAACCAAGTGGAAAAGCCCTGTGGTGGCTGCCTCCTCCTCGCCGACTGGTCCGGGTATAACTATGAGGAATAGAAGAAAATAGAGGGGCGCCTCATGTGTAGGATCAACAGATATAAAAATCAGTAATAACAGTAGTAGTACCAAATGGGTACTCATACACTTCACAAGCACACCAATGTGCTGGTAGTAGCAGGATGCAGATTCAAATAGGTGTGGCAGCTCACCTCTCGGGTAGTACTGTGATGCTGGAGATGGAAAAGGAGACACAGAAAAAAAGCACTACATGTGCAGACTGTTAGAAATATAACAAACAATATTTTCAGTGGTACAGATGGTTACTCACATACTCCATGAGCACAATTATGTGCTGGTAGAAACAAGCTGCAAATTTTAGGCAGGTGTAGCAGCTCACCCCAGATCAGATTTCTTAATGCTGTAATCAAATGGCTCCAATAGGTAACACAAAGTCCCAAAAAGGTAGAGAGACTCTTATGTATCAGCAGGGCAGTAGGTAGGTAAAGATATCCACTCAAAGGCGTATTTCCAGTAAAATACAAATATTTATTAAAAACAAAAGTTAAAAAACACAACAGAACAATTGCTGTGTTAGGTGGATAAAAAAGGGGTTAACAGTGACCCCAATAATACAACGCGTTTCTCGGTTTTGCACCGTTTCATCAGGTATAAAATTGTTCTGCATTGCAGTGGCACCTTATCTAGACGACATTCTAATTCAAGCGTCGTCTCTTTCCAAGGCAAAGGCTCATACAGACATTGTTCTAGCCTTTCTCAGATCTCACGGGTGGAAGGTGAACGTAGAAAAGAGTTCCCAGTCTCCGTCAACAAGAGTTCCCTTTTTGGGAACAATAATAGATTCTTTAGAAATGAAGATCTTCCTGACAGAAGTCAGAAAGTCAAAGCTTCTAAACGGTTGTCAAGTTCTTCACTCTATTCTGCAGCCTTCCATAGCTCAGTGCATGGAAGTAGTAGGGTTGATGGTTGCAGCAATGGACATAGTTCCTTTTGCTTGAATTCATCTAAGACCATTACAACTGTGCATGCTCAATCAGTGGAATGGGGACTATGCAGACTTGTCTCCAAAGATTCATGTAGACCAGATGACCAGAGACTCACTCCGTTGGTGGTTGACCCAGGATCACCTGTCTCAGGGAATGAGTTTCCGCAAACCAGAGTGGGTCATTGTCACGACCGACGCCAGTCTATTAGGCTGAGGCGCGGTCTGGGATTCCGTGAAAGCTCAGGGTCTATGGTCTCGGGAAGAGTCTCTTCTCCCGATAAACATCCTGGAACTGAGAGCGATATTCAATGCTCTCCGGGCTTGGCCTCAACTAGCGAAGGCCGGATTCATAAGATTCCAGTCGGACAACATGACGACTGTAGCTTACATCAACCATCAGGGAGGAACAAAGAGTTCCTTGGCGATGAGAGAGGTATCCAAGATCATCAAATGGGCGTGGATCACTCCTGCCATCTATCTGCAATTCACATCCCAGGGGTAGACAACTGGGAGGCGGATTATCTGAGTCGTCAGACTTTCCACCCGGAGGTATTTGCCCAGTTGACTCAATTATGGGGCATTCCAGACATGGATCTGATGGCGTCTCGTCAGAACTTCAAGGTTCCTTGCTACGGGTCCAGATCCAGGGATCCCAATGCGACTCTAGTGGAGTCATTAGTGGCGCCTTGGTCGTTCAACCTAGCTTATGTGTTTCCACTGTTCCCTCTCCTTCCCAGGCTCGTAGCCAGGATCAAACAGGAGAAGGCCTCTGTGATTCTGATAGCTCCTGCGTGGCCACGCAGGACTTGGTATGCAGACCTGGTGAATATGTCATCGGCTCCACCATGGAAGCTACCTTTGAGACCGGATCTTCTAGTACAAGGTCCATTCGAACATCCAAATCTAGTCTCTCTGCAGCTGACTGCTTGGAAATTGAACGCTTGATTTTATCCAAGCGTGGGTTTTCAAATTCAGTGATAAATACTCTGGTCCAAGCCAGAAAACCTGTGACTAGAAAGATTTACCATAAAATATGGAAAAAATATATCTGTTGGTGTGAATCCAAGGGATTCTCCTGGAGTAAGATTAAAATTCCTAAGATCCTCTCCTTTCTCCAAGAGGGTTTGGATAAGGGATTGTCAGCGAGTTCTCTAAAAGGACAGATTTCTGCTTTATCTGTCTTGTTACACAAACGACTGGCAGCTGTGCCAGATGTACAAGCTTTTGTACAGGCTTTGGTCAGAATCAAGCCTGTTTACAGACCCATGACTCCTCCTTGGAGTCTAAATTTAGTTCTTTCAGTTCTTCAAGGGGTTCCGTTTGAACCTTTGCATTCCATAGATATCAAGTTACTTGGTTTTTGGTTGCTATTTCTTCTGCTAGAAGAGTTTCTGAATTATCTGCTTTGCAGTGTAATCCACCCTATCTGGTGTTCCATTCAGATAAGGTCGTTTTGCGTACTAAGCCTGGTTTTCTTCCGAAGGTTGTTTCCAACAGGAATATTAACCAGGAAATAGTTGTTCCTTCTCTGTGTCCGAATCCAGTCTCAAAGAAGGAACGTTTGTTGCACAATTTAGATGTAGTTCGTGTTTTAAAGTTCTATTTAGAAGCAACTAAGGATTTTAGACAAAGCTCATCTTTGTTTGTCATTTACTCTGGTAAGAGGAGAGGACAAAAAGCTACTGCTACCTCTTTCTTTCTGGCTGAAAAGCATTATCCGATTGGCTTATGAGACTGCCGGACGGCAGCCTCCTGAACGAATCACAGCTCACTCCACTAGGGCTGTGGCTTCCACATGGGCCTTCAAGAACAAGGCTTCTGTTGATCAGATATGTAAGGCAGCGACTTGGTCTTCTCTTCACACTTTTGCCAAATTCTACAAATTTGATACTTTTGCTTCTTCGGAGGCTGTTTTTGGGAGAAAGGTTTTGCAAGCCATGGTGCCTTCCGTTTAGGTAACCTGATTTGCTCCCTCCCTTCATCCGTGTCCTAAAGCTTTGGTATTGGTTCCCACAAGTAATGGATGACGCCGTGGACCGGACACACCAATGTTGGAGAAAACAGAATTTATGCTTACCTGATAAATTACTTTCTCCAACGGTGTGTCCGGTCCACGGCCTGCCCTGGTTTTTTAATCCGGTTTGAAAAATTTCTTTCTCTATACACTACAGTCACCACGGCACCCTATAGTTTCTCCTTTTTTTTTCTCCTAACCGTCGGTTTCCTGTTGGGGAAGAGAATATTCCCACAAGTAATGGATGACGCCGTGGACCGGACACACCGTTGGAGAAAGTAATTTATCAGGTAAGCATAAATTCTGTTTTCATATTTTTGAACCTATTTGTAAAATCCTTGGGTTATACTGTATACTTTTTGAAAAGCTTATAAAATAACTTACCTACACGAAAACATTCCTGATTGTTAATTTTGTATTAAAAATACTGTTACAACTTTCAAATTAAAAATAATATACCGCCATTGTTACCCCCTGTTACAGTACAGACTTCACCAGGTGTCTTCCATTTTCTCATTTCTGTCTGAATTCAGTGAAAGGAAGAAGTTTTTGGTTATTACCAGAAACATTACAAAATGTTTTCATTGCTCAAAAGCTTAAAGAAGGAAGTTGCAGTCAATTTGTCTTTTGGATCAGGTGAATTATTAGTTACCATACATATGAAGGATGTTTATTATCTTGGTAGCTATCCAGACAATTTCTTGTTCGCATGGAACTGTTTTTTTGTTAGTTTAGTGATAACAATGTTCTAATTTGTTAAAGCATATTTTAACACAGATGCTGGCAGGTGGTGGTGTATTTAATTCCTGCAAATGGCATTAAACACATAGTCAAAGGATGCTCTGGAGCCAAAATGCATTGGAGCTGCTGAGCAGGACATGTGACCAATAAGGAAATCAGCAGCTGCATATGCACATACCAGTTGTTTCCTAATTCAGGTCCAATTTACTTCCATTATCTAATTTGCTTCATCATTTAGCTATCCTTTCTTTAAGAAATACCAATTCACATGAGTCAATCACACAGGGCATCTATGTGCAGCCACCAATCAGCAGCTACTAAGCTTATTTAGATATGCTTTTTAACAAAGGAAATGACGAGAATGAATTTGATAGAAGTCAATTTAAAAAGTTGTTTAAAATTGCATGCTCTTTCTAAATCATGAGAGAAAAATGTAGGTTTTGAGCCCCTTTAAACCACAAACCTAGTTGCCAGTGAACTCTTACTTTCTTAAAAAGAGATAACAACTAATCCAGTTAATGTAAATAAACATATACAGATAATGTCTTTATAATATTTACATTGTGTTAATGTGTCTAGAGGGAATTCTCACTTGAAACTATCCTGTTAAACTCTTCCTTCCTTAGCATAGAAGCTGGTTTGTTGCAGTTCCTCTCCATCAATTAAATGTGTTTGTAAGTTTACAAGCAGTAATTATCAGGAAGGTCCTATAAGACCAGCCCTATTGTTTTTGCCTGGTCACTGTCTGTTATGATCAAGTTTAATCCACTCCCTGTTTATTATATATATGTTTTTTTTCTTCCCTCTCCTTGCTTGGCTGTTTATGCAAATTTAAAGGGACACTCAAGTCAAAATAAACTTATATGATTCAGACAGAACATGACGTTTTATGACCCTTTCCAATTAACTTCCATTATCAAATTTTGCATAGTTTTTATATTCACACTTTCTAGGGAACAAGATCCTACTGAGCATGTGCACAAGTTCACAGGGTATACGTATACTAGTCTGTAATTGGCTGATGTCTGTCACATCAGGGGGCTGAAAAATGGGAGAAAAAATTAATTTAGTAAGTGTTTTATTGTTCATGTTATTTTTATTATGCACGTGTTAATTATGAAATTCTACTGCAGTGAGTGGTCCTTTAACACTAGAAGGAAGATATGAGTTATAAAGAAGTGGTGGGTACTAAAAAAAAGATTCAAATGTAAAGCAACTGATCTTAAATACATTTCTACTTTATGGAGAAATTGATTTATTAGGTTAATCTGATAGAAACTCACCGCAAAAGTATGTGAGAAAGTGATGTTTATGTTTACATTAAATCTGTTTCTATATACTCGAGTCTTCTTTGTGGAAAATTCTCTTTCAACTTCTCTCTTTATATCTACTCCAAGCTGCACAATAAACCCACCAGTTTAGTATACAGCACTTATTTTAGAAAGTATTAATCTGTTAACAGACTGATTACCTTATTGCTTGTGGAACGCAGAAGCTAGGTGAATGTTTACTAACTGGGTCATAAATCTCTCTTTTTCATGCAGCCTCCGAAGCTCCAGCAGTAAACTTGCCCAGCTAACTCTGGAACAAATCTTGGAACATCTTGATAATCTGAGACTTAATCTATCTAATACCAAACAGAATTGTGAGTATCAAAAATTGCCCACATTAGTTCTACTGGGGTCCCAACTGTAACCCTACACAGCCAGGACCCCAGACAGTAACTCTTCATTTGGTCATGGCCCCAGACGTTAAACCTTACACACGGACAAGGCCTTGGACGTTAACTCTTACACTCAGCAGGATCTCATACGGTAAACCGTACACATGACAGGGACTCAGACTGTAAACCTTACACATGTCTGACCTTAGACAGTAAACATAGAGCTATAGGGCCCCAGCTGGCAAACTACAGACGGTTAGGGCCCCGGCTGGAAAACTTTATGGGTGGGTAGGGCCCAGGCTGGCAAACTTTATGAACGGGTAGGGCCCCAGCCGGCAGATGTTACGCACAGGTAGGATCCCAGCCAGCAAACTTTACACACAGGTAGGGCCTCAGCCGGAAAACTTTACTCACAGGTAGGGCCCCAGCCAGTACTGGTAGAGCCCCTTCAAGCAACATTTACGAAGTTTAGGGCCCAACTGGCAAACTTAACGCACGGATAGGGACCCGGCTGGCAAAATTTACCCCGTGGGCAGGGCCCCAGGCGGTAAGCCTTACCCCTTGGGCAGGGCCACAGGCGGTAAGCCTTACCCCGTGGGCAGGGCCCCAGGCGGTAAGCCTTACCCCGTGGGCAGGGCCCCAGGCGGTAAGCCATACCCCGTGGGCAGGGCCCCAGGCGGTAAGCCTTACCCCATGGGCAGGGCCCCAGGCGGTAAGCCTTACCCCGTGGGCAGGGCCCCAGGCGGTAAGCCTTACCCCGTGGGCAGGGCCCCAGGCGGTAAGCCTTACCCCGAGGGCAGGGCCCCAGGCGGTAAGCCTTACCCCGAGGGCAGGGCCCCAGGCGGTAAGCCTTACCCCGTGGGCAGGGCCCCAGGCGGTAAGCCTTACCCCGTGGGCAGGGCCCCAGGAGGTAAGCCTTACCCCGTGGGCAGGGCCCCAGGCGGTAAGCCTTACCCCGTGGGCAGGGCCCCAGGCGGTAAGCCTTACCCCGTGGGCAGGGCCCCAGGCGGTAAGCCTTACCCCGTGGGCAGGGTCCCAGGCGGTAAGCCTTACCCCGTGGGCAGGGCCCCAGGCGGTAAGCCTTACCCCGTGGGCAGGGCCCCAGGCGGTAAGCCTTACCCCGTGGGCAGGGCCCCAGGCGGTAAGCCTTACCCCGTGGGCAAGGCCCCAGGCGGTAAGCCTTACCCCGAGGGCAGGGCCCCAGGCGGTAAGCCTTACCCCGAGGGCAGGGCCCCAGGCGGTAAGCCTTACCCCGTGGGCAGGGCCCCAGGCGGTAAGCCTTACCCCGTGGGCAAGGCCCCAGGCGGTAAGCCTTACCCCGAGGGCAGGGCCCCAGGCGGTAAGCCTTACCCCGAGGGCAGGGCCCCAGGCGGTAAGCCTTACCCCGTGGGCAGGGCCCCAGGCGGTAATCCTTACCCCGTGGGCAGGGCCCCAGGAGGTAAGCCTTACCCCGTGGGCAGGGCCCCAGGCGGTAATCCTTACCCCGTGGGCAGGGCCCCAGGCGGTAAGCCTTACCCCGTGGGCAGGGCCCCAGGCGGTAAGCCTTACCCCGTGGGCAGGGTCCCAGGCGGTAAGCCTTACCCCGTGGGCAGGGCCCCAGGCGGTAAGCCTTACCCCGTGGGCAGGGCCCCAGGCGGTAAGCCTTACCCCGTGGGCAGGGCCCCAGGCGGTAAGCCTTACCCCGTCATTCTGCAACTATTCACTGCTCTCTGGTGTCTTTTACTCTCCTGTAACTCTCTTCTGGTACGTGAATAGAGACCCTGTCATTCTGCAACTATTAACTGCTCTCTGGTGTCTTTTACTCTCCTGTAACTCTGTTCTGGTACGTGAATAGAGACCCTGTCATTCTGCAACTATTAACTGCTCTCTGGTGTCTTTTACTCTCCTGTAACTCTGTTCTGGTACGTGAATAGAGACCCTGTCATTCTGCAACTATTCACTGCTCTCTGGTGTCTTTTACTCTCCTGTAACTCTCTTCTGGTACGTGAATATTTACATAGAGCAAATAATTTTAGTTTGTTAATTTAGTCCTACATCTGTTGTACTGTTATCCAATGTGTTATTTCTAATGTTCATTTAACTGCCATGTGATGTTCAATCCTTATCAATACTTGCTATTATTCTAAAATGTATAGCTGTCTTATTCCATAGTTTTAACCTCCCCCAAATTTTATTGTCTGTTTACTTAACATCTCACCCTGACCAGACCAGAATCTAACTTTCCAATTGGCCTTTCCAATTGTCTTTGATTAGCAATCAACTAAATTTAGTGGACTCAGCTGACTGCCCTCCCTGCATATATTTCACACTAGTTTGGGATGTGCATTGGACAGGGGTGCATTGCATGGGCAGTGTACATTGTAATAATAGCATATGTTCACATTTTCAAAGGGAACATTTTATAAGTGATTCACTAGCAATATAGCAATAGAATTATACAAGAACTGAACAAGGATTGGGCAAGGGGCAAGACACAAGGCAAGTACTTTTGTAAGATTATGTTTCATATACCTTACTGTTTTCAAATGCTACTGTAATACTGTGTCTTATGTGTTTAACTGAGTCCCTCTTTTGTAAAAATGCCTAATATCTTCTTATTCCTTTTTGCTGCCTTTTGTCTCTATAACAAACTACATTACTCAATTACTCCTTCTCCCTCTCCACTTGCACTGTTTATTAGCCCATCTCTCTTAAAATCACATTACTTTCTCCAACATAGGTGTGTCCGGTCCACGGCGTCATCCTTACTTGTGGGATATTCTCTTCCCCAACAGGAAATGGCAAAGAGCCCAGCAAAGCTGGTCACATGATCCCTCCTAGGCTCCGCCTACCCCAGTCATTCTCTTTGCCGTTGTACAGGCAACATCTCCACGGAGATGGCTTAGAGTTTTTTAGTGTTTAACTGTAGTTTTTATTATTCAATCAAGAGTTTGTTATTTTGAAATAGTGCTGGTATGTACTATTTACTCAGAAACAGAAAAGAGATGAAGATTTCTGTTTGTATGAGGAAAATGATTTTAGCAACCGTCACTAAAATCCATGGCTGTTCCACACAGGACTGTTGAGAGCAATTAACTTCAGTTGGGGGAACAGTGAGCAGTCTCTTGCTGCTTGAGGTATGACACATTCTAACAAGACGATGTAATGCTGGAAGCTGTCATTTTCCCTATGGGATCCGGTAAGCCATGTTTATTACGATCGTAAATAAGGGCTTCACAAGGGCTTATTAAGACTGTAGACTTTTTCTGGGCTAAATCGATTCATTATTAACACATATTTAGCCTTGAGGAATCATTTTATCTGGGTATTTTGATATAATAATATCGGCAGGCACTGTTTTAGACACCTTATTCTTTAGGGGCTTTCCCAAAGCATAAGCAGAGCCTCATTTTCGCGCCGGTGTTGCGCACTTGTTTTTGAGAGGCATGGCATGCAGTCGCATGTGAGAGGAGCTCTGATACTTAGAAAAGACTTTCTGAAGGCGTCATTTGGTATCGTATTCCCCTTTGGGCTTGGTTGGGTCTCAGCAAAGCAGATACCAGGGACTGTAAAGGGGTTAAAGTTCAAAACGGCTCCGGTTCCGTTATTTTAAGGGTTAAAGCTTCCAAATTTGGTGTGCAATACTTTTAAGGCTTTAAGACACTGTGGTGAAAATTTGGTGAATTTTGAACAATTCCTTCATGTTTTTTCGCAATTGCAGTAATAAAGTGTGTTCAGTTTAAAATTTAAAGTGACAGTAACGGTTTTATTTTAAAACGTTTTTTGTACTTTGTTATCAAGTTTATGCCTGTTTAACATGTCTGAACTACCAGATAGACTGTGTTCTGAATGTGGGGAAGCCAGAATTCCTATTCATTTAAATAAATGTGATTTATGTGACAATGATGCCCAAGATGATTCCTCAAGTGAGGGGAGTAAGCATGGTACTGCATCATTCCCTCCTTCGTCTACACGAGTCTTGCCCACTCAGGAGGCCCCTAGTACATCTAGCGCGCCAATACTCCTTACTATGCAACAATTAACGGCTGTAATGGATAATTCTGTCAAAAACATTTTAGCCAAAATGAACTCTTATCAGCGTAAGCGCGACTGCTCTGTTTTAGATACTGAAGAGCATGACGACGCTGATAATAATATTTCTGAAGGGCCCCTAACCCAGTCTGATGGGGCCAGGGAGGTTTTGTCTGAGGGAGAAATTACTGATTCAGGGAACATTTCTCAACAAGCTGAACCTGATGTGATTGCATTTAAATTTAAGTTGGAACATCTCCGCATTCTGCTTAAGGAGGTATTATCCACTCTGGATGATTGTGACAAGTTGGTCATCCCAGAGAAACTATGTAAAATGGACAAGTTCCTAGAGGTGCCGGGGCTCCCAGAAGCTTTTCCTATACCCAAGCGGGTGGCGGACATTGTTAATAAAGAATGGGAAAGGCCCGGTATTCCTTTCGTCCCTCCCCCCATATTTAAAAAATTGTTTCCTATGGTCGACCCCAGAAAGGACTTATGGCAGACAGTCCCCAAGGTCGAGGGAGCGGTTTCCACTTTAAACAAACGCACCACTATACCCATAGAGGATAGTTGTGCTTTCAAAGATCCTATGGATAAAAAATTAGAAGGTTTGCTTAAAAAGATGTTTGTTCAGCAAGGTTACCTTCTACAACCAATTTCATGCATTGTCCCTGTCGCTACAGCCGCATGTTTCTGGTTCGATGAGCTGATAAAGGCGGTCGATAGTGATTCTCCTCCTTTTGAGGAGATTATGGACAGAATCAATGCTCTCAAATTGGCTAATTCTTTCACCCTAGACGCCACTTTGCAATTGGCTAGGTTAGCGGCTAAGAATTCTGGGTTTGCTATTGTGGCGCGCAGAGCGCTTTGGTTGAAATCTTGGTCGGCTGATGCATCTTCCAAGAACAAGCTACTTAACATTCCTTTCAAGGGGAAAACGCTGTTTGGCCCTGACTTGAAAGAGATTATCTCTGATATCACTGGGGGTAAGGGCCACGCCCTTCCTCAGGATTGGCCTTTCAAGGCAAAAAATAAACCTAATTTTCGTCCCTTTCGTAGAAACGGACCAGCCCAAGGTGCTACGTCCTCTAAGCAAGAGGGTAATACTTCTCAAGCCAAGCCAGCTTGGAGACCAATGCAAGGCTGGAACAAGGGAAAGCAGGCCAAGAAACCTGCCACTGCTACCAAGACAGCATGAAATGTTGGCCCCCGATCCGGGACCGGATCTGGTGGGGGGCAGACTCTCTCTCTTCGCTCAGGCTTGGGCAAGAGATGTTCTGGATCCTTGGGCGCTAGAAATAGTCTCCCAAGGTTATCTTCTGGAATTCAAGGGACTTCCCCCAAGGGGGAGGTTCCACAGGTCTCAGTTGTCTTCAGACCACATAAAAAGACAGGCATTCTTACATTGTGTAGAAGACCTGTTAAAAATGGGAGTGATTCATCCTGTTCCATTAAGAGAACAAGGGATGGGGTTCTACTCCAATCTGTTCATAGTTCCCAAAAAAGAGGGAACGTTCAGACCAATCTTAGATCTCAAGATCTTAAACAAGTTTATCAAGGTTCCATCGTTCAAGATGGAAACCATTCGAACTATTCTTCCTTCCATCCAGGAAGGTCAATTCATGACCACGGTGGATTTAAAGGATGCGTATCTACATATTCCTATCCACAAGGAACATCATCGGTTCCTAAGGTTCGCATTCCTGGACAAACATTACCAGTTCGTGGCGCTTCCTTTCGGATTAGCCACTGCTCCAAGGATTTTCACAAAGGTACTAGGGTCCCTTCTAGCTGTGCTAAGACCAAGGGGCATTGCTGTAGTACCTTACTTGGACGACATTCTGATTCAAGCGTCGTCCCTTCCTCAAGCAAAGGCTCACACGGACATTGTCCTGGCCTTTCTCAGATCTCACGGATGGAAAGTGAACGTGGAAAAGAGTTCTCTATCTCCGTCAACAAGGGTTCCCTTCTTGGGAACAATAAAAGACTCCTTAGAAATGAGGATTTTTCTGACAGAGGCCAGAAAAACAAAACTTCTAGACTCTTGTCGGATACTTCATTCCGTTCCTCTTCCTTCCATAGCTCAGTGCATGGAAGTGATCGGGTTGATGGTAGCGGCAATGGACATAGTTCCTTTTGCGCGCATTCATCTAAGACCATTACAACTGTGCATGCTCAGTCAGTGGAATGGGGACTATACAGACTTGTCTCCGAAGATACAAGTAAATCAGAGGACCAGAGACTCACTCCGTTGGTGGCTGTCCCTGGACAACCTGTCACAAGGGATGACATTCCGCAGACCAGAGTGGGTCATTGTCACGACCGACGCCAGTCTGATGGGCTGGGGCGCGGTCTGGGGATCCCTGAAAGCTCAGGGTCTTTGGTCTCGGGAAGAATCTCTTCTACCGATAAATATTCTGGAACTGAGAGCGATTTTCAATGCTCTCAAGGCTTGGCCTCAGCTAGCGAGGGCCAAGTTCATACGGTTTCAATCAGACAACATGACAACTGTTGCGTACATCAACCATCAGGGGGGAACAAGGAGTTCCCTAGCGATGGAAGAAGTGACCAAAATCATTCTATGGGCGGAGTCTCACTCCTGCCACCTGTCTGCTATCCACATCCCAGGAGTGGAAAATTGGGAAGCGGATTTTCTGAGTCGTCAGACATTGCATCCGGGGGAGTGGGAACTCCATCCGGAAATCTTTGCCCAAGTCGCTCAGCTGTGGGGCATTCCAGACATGGATCTGATGGCCTCTCGTCAGACCTTCAAAGTTCCTTGCTACGGGTCCAGATCCAGGGATCCCAAGGCGGCTCTAGTGGATGCACTAGTAGCACCTTGGACCTTCAAACTAGCTTATGTGTTCCCGCCGTTTCCTCTCATCCCCAGGCTGGTAGCCAGGATCAATCAGGAGAGGGCGTCGGTGATCTTGATAGCTCCTGCGTGGCCACGCAGGACTTGGTATGCAGATCTGGTGAATATGTCATCGGCTCCACCTTGGAAGCTACCTTTGAGACGAGACCTTCTTGTTCAGGGTCCGTTCGAACATCCGAATCTGGTTTCACTCCAGCTGACTGCTTGGAGATTGAACGCTTGATTTTATCGAAGCGAGGGTTCTCAGATTCTGTTATCGATACTCTTGTTCAGGCCAGAAAGCCTGTAACTAGAAAGATTTACCACAAAATTTGGAAAAAATATATCTGTTGGTGTGAATCTAAAGGATTCCCTTGGGACAAGGTTAAGATTCCTAGGATTCTATCCTTCCTTCAAGAAGGATTGGAAAAAGGATTATCTGCAAGTTCCCTGAAGGGACAGATTTCTGCCTTGTCGGTGTTACTTCACAAAAAGCTGGCTGCTGTGCCAGATGTTCAAGCCTTTGTTCAGGCTCTGGTTAGAATTAAGCCTGTTTACAAACCTTTGACTCCTCCTTGGAGTCTCAATTTAGTTCTTTCAGTTCTTCAGGGGGTTCCGTTTGAACCCTTACATTCCGTTGATATTAAGTTATTATCTTGGAAAGTTTTGTTTTTAGTTGCAATTTCTTCTGCTAGAAGAGTTTCAGAATTATCTGCTCTGCAGTGTTCTCCTCCTTATCTGGTGTTCCACGCAGATAAGGTGGTTTTACGTACTAAACCTGGTTTTCTTCCAAAGGTTGTTTCTAACAAAAACATTAACCAGGAGATTATCGTACCTTCTCTGTGTCCGAAACCAGTTTCAAAGAAGGAACGTTTGTTGCACAATTTGGACGTTGTTCGCGCTCTAAAATTCTATTTAGATGCTACAAAGGATTTTAGACAAACATCTTCCTTGTTTGTTGTTTATTCCGGTAAAAGGAGAGGTCAAAAAGCAACTTCTACCTCTCTCTCTTTTTGGATTAAAAGCATCATCAGATTGGCTTACGAGACTGCCGGACGGCAGCCTCCCGAAAGAATCACAGCTCATTCCACTAGGGCTGTGGCTTCCACATGGGCCTTCAAGAACGAGGCTTCTGTTGATCAGATATGTAGGGCAGCGACTTGGTCTTCACTGCACACTTTTACCAAATTTTACAAGTTTGATACTTTTGCTTCTTCTGAGGCTATTTTTGGGAGAAAGGTTTTGCAAGCCGTGGTGCCTTCCATTTAGGTGACCTGATTTGCTCCCTCCCTTCATCCGTGTCCTAAAGCTTTGGTATTGGTTCCCACAAGTAAGGATGACGCCGTGGACCGGACACACCTATGTTGGAGAAAACAGAATTTATGTTTACCTGATAAATTACTTTCTCCAACGGTGTGTCCGGTCCACGGCCCGCCCTGGTTTTTTTAATCAGGTCTGATAATTTATTTTCTTTAACTACAGTCACCACGGTACCATATGGTTTCTCCTATGCAAATATTCCTCCTTAACGTCGGTCGAATGACTGGGGTAGGCGGAGCCTAGGAGGGATCATGTGACCAGCTTTGCTGGGCTCTTTGCCATTTCCTGTTGGGGAAGAGAATATCCCACAAGTAAGGATGACGCCGTGGACCGGACACACCGTTGGAGAAAGTAATTTATCAGGTAAACATAAATTCTGTTTTTGTACTCATGAACTTTACCTATACCTAAACACACTCTCTCCCCCCTGCACCTTGACTCAAAAGCAGTCTCGCTACTGCAAATCTGTATCTCATCTTATGTCACTCTCCCTCTTGCTTCTACTAACTGCTGGCGACATCTCCCCTAATCCTGGTCCCCAACAACTGCCTAGCCGTGCGCATCCATGTATACCATCCCACAGACTCAAAAAACAAAACTCTGACAACCTTACTCACATTCATCTTGCATCAAAAGCCACTTCCCCTTTCACTTGTGCACTTTGGAACTCTCGCTCTGTTTGCAACAAACTCACTTCTTTACATGACCTCTTTATCTCCCGCTCCCTCAACCTTCTGGCCCTAACAGAAACCTGGCTCTCTCCCCTAGACACAGCATCCACTGCTGCTCTGTCACATGGGGGTCTCCACTTCAGCCACACTACTAGGTCTGGTAATAGACAAGGAGGTGGTGTTGGTATTTTACTTTCCTCTCATTGCACCTTTCAACAAATACACCCCATCTCTTCCCTCACATTTTCTTCATTCGAAACCCACATGATTCACTTATTCTCTCCTCTTTCTATACGTGTCGCAGTCATATACCGTCCTCCTGGCTCCTCAACTCAATTTCTAGATCACTTGGCTGCATGGCTACCTTATTTCCTTTCCTCAGACACCCCTTCCCTCATTCTTGGTGACTTCAACATCCCTCTTGACAATCCCACTGCCTCCTCTGCAAAACAACTTTTGCAACTCACTTCCTCTTTTAGTTTGTCACAATGGACTGATTCTCCCACTCACAAAGATGGTCACTCCCTTGACCTGATCTTTAGCTATCGATGCACCCTCTCAAACTTCACAAACTCCCCCTTTCCTCTTTCTGACCACCATCTCCTTACTTGCAACATATCATCCCTCCCTACAACTCTCCCTCCTTCTGCTCCTCACACCAAACTTCACAGAAGCATTACGTCATTAGATCAACAACAGCTTTCTAATTCCATCAAACCTCTCCTCTCATCCTTCTCCTCCTTTTCATGCCCTGACCAATCTATCTGCCACTTTAATTCCACCCTTACATCCGTCCTTAACAATCTCGCCCCTCTTACCATAGCTCGGAAATCAAACACTCATCCTCAGCCCTGGCATACTCCACTGACACGATACCTACGCAGATGTCCCCGTACTGCTGAGCGGCACTGGAGAAAATCTAGTAGTTCAGCTGATTTTCAACACTACAAATTTATCTTGAACTCCTACTACTCTGCCCTTAATTTCCATAAGCAACACTACTTCTCTACTCTTATCTCTAATCTTTCTTCAAACCCAAAACGTTTGTTCTCCACTTTCAATACTCTTCTCCGCCCTCCCCCACCTCCTAATACAACTTCTCTGTCAGCTCAAGACTTTGCCAACCATGGTCCTACCTCCCCATCCAACTACCGCCCTATTTCCCTCCTCCCTCTTGTATCAAAGCTTCTCGAAAAACTAGCTTATGCACGCCTTTCCCATTTCCTTACAATAAA
The DNA here is from genome assembly GCF_027579735.1 of Bombina bombina. Classification (NCBI taxonomy): domain Eukaryota; kingdom Metazoa; phylum Chordata; class Amphibia; order Anura; family Bombinatoridae; genus Bombina; species Bombina bombina. The sequence goes on along the minus strand of NW_026510817.1, from coordinate 22,266 downwards.
CTCCCTCCTTGACCCATTGCAATCTGGATTTCGTCCCCATCACTCCACAGAAACAACAATTGTTAAGGTTACCAACGACCTACTTACAGCAAAATCAAAAGGCCACTTCTCTCTGCTTATTCTCCTTGATCTGTCCGCAGCCTTTGACACTGTTGACCACCCTCTCTTGCTCCAAACCCTCCAATCCTTCGGCATATGTGACACAGCCCTCTTGTGGCTCTCTTCCTACCTGTCAAACCGTACCTTTAGTGTAGCCTTCTCTGGGGCCTCCTCTGTCCCGTCACCACTTTCTGTCGGAGTACCACAAGGCTCTGTCCTCGGTCCCCTTCTCTTCTCAATCTACACGTCATCACTAGGTTCCCTAATAAAGTCCCATGGTTTACAATATCATTTGTATGCCGACGACACCCAAATCTACTTCTCTGCACCAGACCTTTCTCCTTCCTTGCTAACCCGTGTCACTAACTCTCTTTCTCACATCTCTAACTGGATGTCCTCTCATTACCTCAAGCTAAATCTCTCCAAAACTGAGCTCCTTATTTTCCCCCCTTCTTCAAAACTCTCCACCCCCAATCTCTTTATAACTGTCGACAACTCCATCATTACCCCTACCCCGCATGCCCGATGTCTCGGGGTCACATTTGACTCAGATCTTTCTTTCACTCCTCACATTCAGTCTTTGGCTAAAGCCTGCCGCTTCCACCTTAAAAACATCTCTAAAATTAGACACTTCCTTACACAAGACACAACTAAGATTTTAATCCACTCTCTCATCCTCTCCCGCCTCGATTACTGCAACTCTGTCCTCTCTGGTCTCCCCACCTACCGCCTAGATCCTTTACAATCCTTAATGAATGCCTCTGCCAGACTCATCTTCCTTACAAGTCGCTCTTCATCTGCTGCACCTCTCTGCCAATCTCTTCACTGGCATCCTATTGCCTATAGGATCAAACACAAAATTCTCACTCTGACATACAAAGCCCTCAACTGCACTGCTCCCCCCTATATCTCAGATCTTGTCTCCAGATACTCTCCTTCCCGTCCCCTTCGCTCTGCTCAAGACCTCCTACTCTCCTCCTCTCATCACCTCATCACACTCCCGTTTACAGGACTTCTCCAGACTGGCTCCCATCTTGTGGAACTCTCTGCCTCGCTCCACAAGACTCTCTTCTAGTTTTAAAAGCTTCAAGTGCTCCCTAAAGACTCTACTGTTTAGGGATGCATACAACCTACGCTAACCTTACTTTATACCAGTTCCTCTCCTCCATTGCTATCCCCTGAACCGCCCTAGCATGTAAGCTTAAGAGTCCAGCTGTTTGTTGATCACCTTCTCAAGAGCTGACTACAACAGTGCAACTCTTGGCAGGGCCCTCTACCCATTTGATCCCTATAACTGTTTTTTTTTGTACTCCGCCTTTGTTAATAGCGCTGCGGAATCTGTTGGCGCTCTACAAATAACCGATAATAATAATAATAATAATAATAAATACCCCGTGGGCAGGGCCCCAGGCAGTAAACTTTTCTTTCGTATGATAAGAGTCAATAGGAATACATAACATGTGGTATATATTTTCCCGCCACTAGGAGAAGGCCAAGAACCCACACAAGGAGGCCTATTTATTAAAGGTCTGTTGGACCTGATCCGACAGTGCGTATCAGGTCCAACAGACCTCGCTGAATGTGGAGAGCAATACACTCTCCGTATTCAGCATTGCACCAGCAGCTCTTGTGAGCTGCTGGTGCAACACTTCCCTCTGCAGAATTCGGGGCCAATCGGCCACCAGCAGGGGGTGTCAATCAACTTGATCGTACTCGATCGGGTTGAATTGTGGCGATCTCTGTCTGCCTGCTCAGAGCAGGTGGACAGGGTTATGGAGCAGCGGTCTTTAGACCGCTGCTTCATAACTGCTGTTTCTGGCGAGCCTGCAGGTTCGCCAGAAACACGGTCCCTCAAGCTCAATTCGGAGCTTGATAAATGGGCCTCAAGAGCTTTAATCTCCTCCCACCTTTCCTCAGTTCTAGTTATTATTATTATTATTGGTTATTTGTAGAGCGCCAACAGATTCTGCAGCAATAAGTTTGTTCTTTATTCTGGTTCTCTAGTAGATCAAGCGGCTACTGGGTAGCCTTAGCTCTTAGATAAATCAGGTAATTCTCACACCTTACTTGGTGGCAGATAAATCTCATTCTAAGCATATCTCAGCTCATTCCACTAGATCAGTTGCTACTTTCATAAATGAGGCCTCTTCGTAGCAGATTTGAAAAGCTGCAACATATCTTCTCTGCACACATTATCCAATTTTTTCTGTTTGATATTTTGTTTGCTTCTTCGGAAGTAGCTTTTGGCAGAAATGTCCGAAAGGCTGCAGTGTCTGGCAAATATGAACTGCCTTACTTTCTCGCACCCTTTCCTTAAAGGGACATTATACACTCATTTTTTCTTTGCATACATGTTTTGTAGATTTCTTTTTATATAGCCCATAAAGTTTTTTGTTTTTTTTAAATGAATTGTTTTGCTTATTTTTAAATAACATTGCTCTTATTTTCAGACTCCTAACCAAGCCCCAAAATTTTATGAGAATACTGTCAGCTACCTTCTCCAGCTTGCTGCTGTTTGTGTAAAGGGTCTTTTCATAAGCAAAAGAAGGGGGGGGGGAGGGTCTTATTTCCCACTTGCAGTGGGCTTTCCAGCTACCTTTTCAACAGAGCTAAACTGAGAGCTTCTAAGTAAGTTTTTAAAAAGTTTTATACTGAATTTTTATATCAGTATCTGTGCATCTTATTCTTTATAGTAATGTCTATTACATGCAGTTATATGAAAATGAGTGTATACTGTCCCTTTAACCTGGACTCTCAGCTTGGGTGTTAATCCCACATGTTATGGAGTTCTTTTGACTCTTATCACACAAAAGAAAACATCATTTATGCTCAGTTGATAAAATTATTTTCTTTTTCCGGATGATGAGTCCATAGGCCTTGCCCATTTAAATTTATGGGTAAATGTGTACCTCTGTAGACCCTGCTTTTGTCTTTCATTAGAAAGTAATTACTTTTTTTTCTCTTTCTCATTTTAAAGTTTTTAGCCAAACACCGATTCTGCAAGCACTCCAGCATGTGCAAGCAAGTTGTGATGAGGCACATAAAATGAAGTAAGTTCCAGATTTGGGGGGGGCTTGAAGTGAACATGAAACATCATGTGAAATCTTGACTGCTACATGTGATTTTATTTTTTTTCACTTTTACCTGATTCTTGTGAGGCTCAAAATAGTACAGATTGGCAATCACGATTAAAGGTATATCGTAATGCTGAAATTGGTTAGACTGTATTATTTTCTTTAGTGTCCATTGGTTATAGTATTTAAGCTCTACAAGTAGGCTAAACAAATATCTTAAATTCCACTTGTGAACCAAAACTCAGAACAGCCAGTGACTGGGGACTACAGATGTATGCTAGCTGCATCTTATCGGCTTGTAATGCAGAACTTGAGTTATGTGCTTAACCCTTTTGTAGGGCGATAAACAAGTAGTTGCCAAGAGACACTAATGCAAAATTACATTACCTCAGTCATACGTTCATCATACTCATCAATTGCAGTTGGACAATTAGGGCATATTTATGGGTTCATATTAAACCATCCAAATGACAGATTCTTCCTAAACTTTTATACTCATTACCCATAGATACATTTCCAGTCTTTAAACATCTGCATTGATTGAGAGCTACTTGATACCTTCACTTTTATCTGATCCATAGTTCTAACATCTTTCAGGTTCAGTGACCTCTTCTCTCTAGCAGAGGAGTATGAGGACTCTACAAAACCACCCAAAAGTAGACGGAAAGGTCCAATGATGAGTCCTCGCAGTAGGAAGAATGCAGCCCAACCAGCCAACACAGAGGAGGAGTCTGCATCTAGCAGCGCTTCTGTAAGTAAATGTGAATATTAGACAACATCCTGTCACAGCTAGACCAAAGTGGAAAATCTTTTTTGCACTACATCCCATACACGGGTAAGCTACGTTTTAAACCTCATCTTGTAAATCGGTAGGTTCAGTGTTACCTCTCTTCCGGTCAATGGATAGGCTGTACCCCTGATCCTTTAAAAGGATAGGCTCAGTAGTACCCCACATCCGATGAATTGATAGACTAAGTGGTACACTACATCCTGTTAATATAAATGCTCAGTGGTACACTACATCCTGTTAATATAAAGGCTCAGTGGTACACTACATCCTGTAAATGAAGACTCAGCAGTACACCACATCCTGTAAATGGACATGCTCAGTGTTACTCCACATCCTGTAAATTGACATGCTCAGTGTTACCCCACATCCTGTAAATGGACATGCTCAGTGTTACCCCACATCCTGTAAATGGGTAGGCTCAGCGGTACACCACATCCTGTAAATGGATAGGCTCAGTGGTACACCACATCCTGTAAATGGATAGGCTCAGCGGTACACTACATCCTATAAATGGATAGACTCAGTGGTACATCACATCCTGTAAATGGATAGGCTCAGCGGTACACCACATCCTGTAAATGGATAGGCTCAGCGGTACACCACATCCTGTAAATGGATAGGCTCAGCGGTACACCACATCCTGTAAATGGATAGGCTCAGCGGTACACCACATCTTGTAAATGGATAGGCTCAGCGGTACACCACATCCTGTAAATGGATAGGCTCAGCGGTACACCACATCCTGTAAATGGATAGGCTCAGCGGTACACCACATCCTGTAAATGGATAGGCTCAGCGGTACACCACATCCTGTAAATGGATAGGCTCAGCGGTACACCACATCCTGTAAATGGATAGGCTCAGCGGTACACCACATCCTGTAAATGGATAGGCTCAGCGGTACACCACATCCTGTAAATGGATAGGCTCAGCGGTACACCACATCCTGTAAATGGATTGGCTCAGCGGTACACCACATCCTGTAAATGGATTGGCTCAGCGGTACACCACATAATGTCATTGAATAGGCTCAGCAGTACACCTCATCCTGTAAATGGATAGGCTAAGTAGTACCCCACATCCTATAAATGGATAGGCTCAGTAGTACCCCACATCCTATAAATGGATAGGCTCAGTGGTACCCCACATCTTATAAATGGATAGGCTCAGTGGTACCCCACATCCTATAAATGGATAGGCTCAGTGGTACCCCACATCCTATAAATGGATAGGCTCAGTGGTACCCCACATCCTATAAATGGATAGGCTCAGTGGTGTACCCCACATCCTATAAATGGATAGGCTCAGTGGTGTACCCCACATCCTATAAATGGATAGGCTCAGTGGTGTACCCCACATCCTATAAATGGATAGGCTCAGTGGTGTACCCCACATCCTATAAATGGATAGGCTCAGTAGTACACCACATCCTATAAATGGATAGGCTCAGTGGTACCCCACATCCTATAAAAGGATAGGCTCAGTGGTACCCCACATCCTATAAATGGATAGGCTCAGTGGTACCCCACATCCTATAAATGGATAGGCTCAGTGGTGTACCCCACATCCTATAAATGGATAGGCTCAGTGGTGTACCCCACATCCTATAAATGGATAGGCTCAGTGGTGTACCCCACATCCTATAAATGGATAGGCTCAGTGGTACACCACATCCTATAAATGGATAGGCTCAGTGGTACCCCACATCTTATAAATGGATAGGCTCAGTGGTACCCCACATCCTATAAATGGATAGGCTCAGTGGTGTACCCCACATCCTATAAATGGATAGGCTCAGTGGTGTACCCCACATCCTATAAATGGATAGGCTCAGTGGTGCACCACATCCTATAAATGGATAGGCTCAGTGGTGCACCACATCCTATAAATGGATAGGCTCAGTGGTACACCACATCCTATAAATGGATAGACTCAGTGGTACACTACATCCTGTAAATGGATAGACTCAGGTGGTACACCACATCCTATAAATGGATAGACTCAGTGGTACACCACATCCTATAAATGGATAGACTCAGTGGTACACCACATCCTATAAATGGATAGACTCAGTGGTACACCACATCCTATAAATGGATAGACTCAGTGGTACACCACATCCTATAAATGGATAGGCTCAGTGGTACACTACATTCTGTTAATAGATAGGCTCAGCGGTACACCACATCCTATAAATGGATAGGCTGAGTAGTACACCACATCCTATAATCCTATAGTTATGTTACTCTTGCCGCGGCTCCATGACGTAAGCTGTATGCTGAGTGGACACGTGTATCCGTTGCGCTAATCAGGTTAGGGGTCACTACTGAACAAGGGATCAGACTCGCCAATAGTAGTGAGGACACAAAAAAGTAGCGACTCAAGGTACAAAAGTAAAAATAAAAACTCAAAGCTTTATTTCACATGATTAAAAAATACAGCATCAAAGTGTGGCAGACATGGGAATACGAGCATAGGTATGTGTCTGGCGTGTTTCGCGCCCCCTACAGGCGCTTAATCATAGACATCATGTAAATGGATAGGCTCAGTGGTGCACCATATCCTGTAAATGGGTAGGCTCAGCGATACCCCTCATCTTGTAAATGGATAGACTCAGTGGTACACTACATCCTGTAAATGGATAGGCTCAGTGGTACACTACATCCTGTAAATGGATAGGCTCAGAGGTACACTACATCCTGTAAATGGATAGGTTCAGTGGTACACTACATCCTGTAAATGGATAGGCTCAGTGGTACACTACATCCTGTAAATGGATAGGTTCAGTGGTACACTACATCCTGTAAATGGATAGGCTCAGTGGTACACTACATCCTGTAAATGGATAGGCTCTGTGGTACACTACATCCTGTAAATGGATAGGCTCTGTGGTACACTACATCCTGTAAATGGATAGGCTCAGTGGTACACTACATCCTGTAAATGGATAGGCTCAGTGGTACACTACATCCTGTAAATGGATAGGCTCAGCGGTACACCACATCTTGTAAATGGATAGGCTCAGCGTTACGCCCTATCCTATAAATGGATAGACTCAGTGGTACACCACATCCTGTAAATGGATAGGCTCAGCGGTACACCACATCCTGTAAATGGATAGGCTCAGCGGTACACCACATCCTGTAAATGGGTAGGCTCAGCGGTACACTACATCCTGTAAATGGATAGACTCAGCGGTATCCCATCTCCATGATGCCCCTTGTTACATAATGGAGTAGCTCATTGTTTGAGTTCTCATATAGAGTTAGCTGAGTGTAAGGTAATATGCAGGGTGTAGGCTCTGTGTTACACTGCATCCAATACTGGAGCAGGCACATTGTCATATCGCATTTCATACAGGAGCAGTTCCATAAATATACATGTTCTGCATATAACTCAGCTATTACATTGCATCACGTGTAATTGTTTTTTCATTGTTGCATCTGCTTAGTATTGTTTCATGTAACATAGATGTGCTATGTTACATTTCACAGAATACATAAACAAGCTCAGTGTTGCAGAAATTAGCCTTGTATAGTGAAGGGCTTAGAAATCACTGTATGAATTATAAGCATTATATACTAGGGTACATGTAAGGAGACTGCATGGAGTAATACTGTTCAGGAAAAGGTGTCGGCATTGCAAGATAAAACATTCTTTGTATGTCATTTAACTCTTCCACAGGAGGAGGAAGACACAAAACCGAAACCCAGCAAAAGGAAACGTAAAGGTTCTGCGCCAGTCGGATCGGACAGTGACTAACCAGCTACTGAGGACTCCGCTGGCTCCTGACTATCTTTCTATATTGGTCTCCAAGACCTAGAGCACATCTTGAAACTGTGCTTGGTGCAGCAGAGGAGGAAGTTTCATCTGTCTGCATCAGCTTGATGGCACCTTCTAGACTTTTCCAACTTCCTGCCATCCAACGTTTCCAGCAGAGGGAGATGTGCTGGATCTAAATAAACAGCCCCAATAAACTGTACACCACCTTTAGGGGCCGGACTTTTATACATAAATTTTGCTATTTTCTTACAGATTGTAAATAATTTTCTCTGATGGGATTGCTGCTCAGAGCTCTTTAAATCCTTTTTTGTTGGTTTTTTTTTAACTAAAATATTTTAAAATACAATAAAATGTTTTTTTTCTGATCTCTCCTGTGCCTGGTAACCTCCCCTGCCAGTGTCATTGTATATAGTTTTCTGACCTTGGTAAACTCCATTTAAGCGCTATGTGCCATATATTTTTTCATCTGTTTGATCGATCAGTACACATGAAAGGTCACTAAACTGTTGTGTTAAGTCATTTAGGTTTCTGTCTGCCCTTATTCCTAAATGAGGCAGTAAAATTAAGGTAACTGCCATGCACATTTAATTGTGGAATTACTTTTTACCAATATAGAGAGCATTCTACAGTAACACCCTTTGTGTTTTAGGACTTTAGTGTACTATAAAATGTTCTCCCCAATAATCAATTTTACCTGCTGGAGTGTATTAAATTACTCTTACCTTTTTACTTTGTCATTTAAAATAACTGTTTTTGCCCGTTGAAACACACACACACACACACACACACACATATATATATATATATATATATATATATATATATATGTGTGTGTGTGTGTGTGTGTGTGAAGGGTGGGAGAGTTCTTAAAAATGTTTATTTTCAATTGCTATCTCAGAAATAAGATAAGGAAGCTTTTTTGTTTATATAGAATAATTGGATACCGAGATCTGCTCTGTTCTTCTTACAGGCTCACCCACTTTAATAGGTTGTGGATTCAAAGATAAAAACAACTATTTCATATACAAAAATAAATTTAAAATAGTAATTTTTGATTAATTTTATCATCAGCTGAAATAACATGTCATTGGAAACTTATTAAGTGGAAACCAATTTTACAGTGCACTGTGTCATTTCCTTATCTATGTGTATCAGTTAATAATTTCCATACCTCTGGCACCCAGTTATTTGTGTGTATATTATGCTTTTATCACTGGCTATCATGGTTTACCTTATATAACTTTATGCAGAGTCCTGCAGTTCATCGAAAGGCAATACAACCTCACTTTTTGTGAATCACGTCTCAAATCAGTCTTATTCTTTGCACTTTGTTAATGTGTATATATGTATGCATATTTATTTATGTAATGATATCCAGGTACGCAGCAGTTTGGGAAATTAAATACAAAGTGCTTTTCAACAAGGTTAGAACCGTACAGGATAAAGTGACTCCTTGTCCCAAGGAGTATGGGAACTCAAACATATGTAAATGTATAGTTAAGTGAGGGCTAGGTGTATAGATCATATAATGTCATATTCCAAAGAGTATGACTGAAGCAGAAGTAAAAACAGCCTTAAAAGGTAGGAGAAGAGCTTGATAACATTGTGATAACATTTCATGCTGTCATTCGTAAGAGTATGTAATTTTATCACTAGTGATGCTGCACTGCTATGTGTTTAACTCCCATAAAGAGTTAAAACACAAAGTACCACCCAGGAGCTGCAGAGCACTGCTGGTCCCGAGCAGAAACTGACACTGATCCAGTCAGCATAGTTAGTTAAACACACAGTGTTGCAGCAATGCTAGTGATGAAGCTGCATGATCTAACAAATTATGTACATTTTAGCACTAATTCATGACTTAAAGGGACACTAAATACATTTCATGCACCTCCTTCTAATCATAGGTGCTGGCATTATGGAGCCTAGGAACCTGAAGGAGAGTTGCTGCACATGTGCAAACAGGTCAGCAGTGGAGTGATAGATTTCATCATGAAGGCACCATAACTAGAGGGAGGCAAGGAATAGCTTCAATACTGCTCTTATAAAATTTGTTTAGTGTCCCTTTAACTTTTGTAGAGCAGAGGTTGCAGGGAGTTCTTACCTTTACTTGTATGTAAAACTAGATGGCATTTTATGTAAGATCTGTATGGCATAATTTATTGGTTCTATATTTTTTCTATGTATACCTTACCAAAGGGGGAGATAATTATATTGTCATACTGAGTTAAGTGACCTATACAATCTGAGTTGTGCATAATTTTAAATGTATAAAATAATCTTTTATGTTCAGATGATATTTCTACTCCTTTTCTGTACAAAAGTTAAAGAAGGTATAATCCCTAAAATGTCATTTTTATTTTCTAATTTTCTGTTACTAATGTTTATTGGTAAGCATAGCTATAGTAGTCTAAATGCTGATGTGTTAGGAAGGTGAATTGATGATCGTAGTGATTTTAACACATTTCGCACACAGAAGAAATATAAATCATTATAATCCATATTTCTTCTGTTATGTGTGATCAGTCCACGGGTCATCATTACTTCTGGGATATAACTCCTCCCCAACAGGAAATGCAAGAGGATTCACCCAGCAGAGCTGCATATAGCTCCTCCCCTCTACGTCAGTCCCAGTCATTCTCTTGCACCCAACGACTAGATAGGATGTGTGAGAGGACTATGGTGATTATACTTAGTTTTTATGACTTCAATCAAAAGTTTGTTATTTTACAATAGCACCGGAGCGTGTTATTACTTCTCTGGCAGAGTTTGAGGAAGAATCTGCCAGAGTTTTTTACTATGATTTTAACCGGAGTTGTTAAGATCATATTGCTGTTCTCGGCCATCTGAGGGAGGTAAAGGCTTCAGATCAGGGGACAGCGGGCAGATGAATCTGCATTGAGGTATGTAGCAGTTTTTATTTTCTGAATGGAATTGATGAGAAAATCCTGCCATACCGTTAAAATGACATGTATGTATACACTTCAGTATTCTGGGGATGGTATTTCACCGGAACTACTCTGTTAAAGGTCACTAATCCTTTTATCATGTTAAACGTTTTTACTGGAATGTAGAATCGTTTACATTGCTGAGGTACTGTGTGAATAAATATTTGGGCATTATTTTCCACTTGGCAGCCTTTTTTGCTTTTATTGTGACAGTTTCGTTTCTCTTCACTGCTGTGTGGGAGAGGGAGGGGCCGTTTTTGGCGCTCTTTGCTACGCATCAAAAAATTCCAGTCAGTTACTTTTATATTTCCTGCATGATCCGGTTCATCTCTGACAGATCTCAGGGGTCTTCAAACTTCTTTTAAGGGAGGTAAATTCTCTCAGCAGAGCTGTGAGAATTCTTATAGTGACTGTGAATAAAAACGTTGCTTTGTATTTTTTATGTCAAATTTAATTATTGTTATTTTACTAATGGGAACAAACCTTTGCTAAAAGTTGTGTTGTTTTAAAGTTTGATGCTATAACTGTTTTTCAGTTCATTATTTCAACTGTCATTTAATCGTTTAGTACCTCTTTGAGGCACAGTACGTTTTTGCTAAAAAAGATTATAACCAAGTTGTAAGTTTTTTTGCTAGTGTGTTAAACATGTCTGACTCAGAGGAAGATATCTGTGTCATTTGTTCCAATGCCAAGGTGGAGCCCAATAGAAATTTATGTACTAACTGTATTGATGCTACTTTAAATAAAAGTCAATCTGTACAATGTGAACAAATTTCACCAAACAGCGAGGGGAGAGTTATGCCGACTAACTCGCCTCACGCGGCAGTACCTGCATCTCCCGCCCGGGAGGTGCGTGATATTATGGCGCCTAGTACATCTGGGCGGCCATTACAGATAACATTACAAGATATGGCTACTGTTATGACTGAAGTTTTGTCTAAATTACCAGAACTAAGAGGCAAGCGTGATCACTCTGGGGTGAGAACAGAGTGCGCTGACAATGCTAGGGCCATGTCTGATACTGCGTCACAGCTCGCAGAGCATGAGGACGGAGAGCTTCATTCTGTGGGTGACGGTTCTGATCCAAACAGATTGGACTCAGATATTTCAAATTTTAAATTTAAATTGGAGAACCTCCGCGTATTACTAGGGGAGGTCTTAGCAGCTCTCAACGATTGTAACACCGTTGCAATACCAGAGAAACTGTGCAGGTTGGATAAATACTTTGCGGTACCGGCGAGTACTGAAGTTTTTCCTATACCTAAGAGACTAACTGAAATTGTTACTAAGGAGTGGGATAGACCCGGTGTGCCGTTCTCACCCCCTCCAATATTTAGAAAGATGTTTCCAATAGACGCCACCACTCGGGACTTATGGCAAACGGTTCCCAAGGTGGAGGGAGCAGTTTCTACTTTAGCTAAGCGTACCACTATCCCGGTGGAGGATAGCTGTGCTTTCTCAGATCCAATGGATAAAAAATTAGAGGGTTACCTTAAGAAAATGTTTGTTCAACAAGGTTTTATATTGCAACCCCTTGCATGTATCGCGCCGATTACGGCTGCGGCAGCATTTTGGATTGAGTCGCTGGAAGAGAACCTTAGTTCATCTACGCTAGACGACATTACGGACAGGCTTAGAGTCCTTAAACTAGCTAATTCTTTCATTTCGGAGGCCGTAGTACATTTAACCAAACTTACGGCTAAGAACTCAGGATTCGCCATACAGGCACGTAGGGCGCTGTGGCTAAAATCCTGGTCAGCAGATGTTACTTCTAAGTCCAAATTACTTAATATACCTTTCAAGGGGCAGTCTTTATTTGGGCCCGGTTTGAAAGAAATTATCGCTGACATTACAGGGGGTAAGGGCCACGCCCTACCCCAAGACAAAGCCAAAGCTAAGGCTAGACAGTCTAATTTTCGTCCCTTTCGGAATTTCAAAACAGGAGCAGCATCAACCTCCACTGCACCAAAACAGGAAGGAGCTGTTGCCCGTTACAGGCAAGGCTGGAAGCCTAACCAGGCCTGGAACAAGAGCAAGCAGGCCAGGAAACCTGCTGCTGCCCCAAAGACAGCATGAATCGAGAGCCCCCGATCCGGGACCGGATCTAGTGGGGGGCAGACTCTCTCTCTTCGCCCAGGCCTGGGCAAGAGATGTTCAGGATCCCTGGGCACTAGAGATCATATCTCAGGGATACCTTCTAGACTTCAAATTATCTCCCCCAAGAGGGAGATTTCATCTGTCAAGGTTGTCAACAAACCAGATAAAGAAAGAAGCGTTTCTACGCTGCGTACAAGATCTGTTATTAATGGGAGTGATCCATCCGGTTCCGCGGTCGGAACAAGGACAAGGGTTCTACTCAAACCTGTTTGTGGTTCCCAAAAAAGAGGGAACTTTCAGGCCTATCTTAGATTTAAAGATTCTAAACAAATTCCTAAGAGTTCCATCGTTCAAAATGGAAACTATTCGGACAATTTTACCCATGATCCAAGAGGGTCAGTACATGACCACTGTGGATTTAAAGGATGCTTACCTTCACATTCCGATCCACAAAGATCATCACCGGTATCTAAGGTTTGCCTTCTTAGACAGGCACTACCAGTTTGTAGCTCTTCCATTCGGATTGGCTACGGCTCCAAGAATCTTCACAAAGGTTCTGGGTGCCCTTCTGGCGGTACTAAGACCGCGAGGGATTTCGGTAGCTCCGTACCTAGACGACATTCTAATACAAGCTTCAAGCTTTCAAACTGCCAAGTCTCATACAGAGTTAGTTCTGGCATTTCTAAGGTCGCATGGATGGAAAGTGAACGAAAAGAAGAGTTCTCTCTTTCCTCTCACAAGAGTTCCATTCTTGGGGACTCTTATAGATTCTGTAGAAATGAAGATTTACCTGACAGAAGACAGGTTAACAAAGCTTCAAAATGCATGCCGTGTCCTTCATTCCATTCAACACCCGTCAGTAGCTCAATGCATGGAGGTGATCGGCTTAATGGTAGCGGCAATGGACATAGTACCTTTTGCACGCCTACATCTCAGACCGCTGCAATTATGCATGCTAAGTCAGTGGAATGGGGATTACTCAGATTTGTCCCCTACTCTGAATCTAAATCAAGAGACCAGAAATTCTCTTCTATGGTGGCTTTATCGGCCACACCTGTCCAGGGGGATGCCATTCAGCAGGCCAGACTGGACAATTGTAACAACAGACGCCAGCCTACTAGGTTGGGGCGCTGTCTGGAATTCTCTGAAGGCTCAGGGACTATGGAATCAGGAGGAGAGTCTCCTGCCAATAAACATTCTGGAATTGAGAGCGGTTCTCAATGCCCTTCTGACTTGGCCCCAGTTAACAACTCGGGGGTTCATCAGGTTTCAGTCGGACAACATCACGACTGTAGCTTACATCAACCATCAGGGAGGGACAAGAAGCTCCCTAGCAATGATGGAAGTATCAAAGATAATTCGCTGGGCAGAGTCTCACTCTTGCCACCTGTCAGCAATCCACATCCCGGGAGTGGAGAACTGGGAGGCGGATTTCTTGAGTCGCCAAACTTTTCATCCGGGGGAGTGGGAACTTCATCCGGAGGTTTTTGCCCAAATACTTCGACGTTGGGGCAAACCAGAGATAGATCTCATGGCGTCTCGCCAGAACGCCAAACTTCCTCGCTACGGGTCCAGATCCAGGGATCCGGAAGCAGTTCTGATAGATGCTTTGACAGCACCTTGGAACTTCGGGATGGCTTATGTGTTTCCACCCTTCCCGCTGCTTCCTCGATTGATTGCCAAAATCAAACAGGAGAGAGCATCAGTAATTCTAATAGCACCTGCATGGCCACGCAGGACTTGGTATGCAGATCTAGTGGACATGTCATCCTGTCCGCCTTGGTCTCTACCTCTAAGACAGGACCTTCTGATACAGGGTCCATTCAAACATCAAAATCTAACTTCTCTGAAGCTGACTGCTTGGAAATTGAACGCTTGATTTTATCAAAACGTGGTTTTTCTGAGTCGGTTATTGATACCCTGATTCAGGCTAGGAAGCCTGTTACCAGAAGGATTTACCATAAAATATGGCGGAAATACCTATACTGGTGCGAATCCAAAGGTTACTCCTGGAGTAAGGTTAGGATCGCTAGGATATTGTCTTTTCTACAAGAAGGCTTAGATAAGGGTTTATCAGCTAGTTCATTAAAGGGACAGATTTCAGCTCTGTCCATCTTGTTACACAGGCGTCTGTCAGAAGATCCAGACGTCCAGGCTTTTTGTCAGGCTCTAGCTAGGATCAAGCCTGTGTTTAAGGCTGTTGCTCCGCCATGGAGTTTAAACTTAGTTCTTAACGTTTTACAGGGTGTTCCGTTTGAACCCCTTCATTCCATTGATATAAAATTGTTATCTTGGAAAGTTCTGTTTTTAATGGCTATTTCCTCGGCTCGAAGAGTTTCTGAGTTATCAGCCTTACATTGTGATTCCCCTTATCTGATTTTTCACTCAGACAAGGTAGTTCTGCGTACTAAACCTGGGTTCTTACCTAAGGTAGTCACTAACAGGAACATCAATCAAGAGATTGTTGTTCCATCCCTGTGTCCAAATCCTTCTTCAAAGAAGGAACGTCTTCTACACAATCTGGATGTAGTTCGTGCCCTCAAGTTCTACTTGCAGGCAACTAAAGATTTTCGCCAAACTTCTTCCCTGTTTGTCGTTTATTCTGGACAGAGGAGAGGTCAAAAAGCTTCTGCTACCTCTCTCTCTTTTTGGCTTCGTAGCATAATACGTTTAGCCTATGAGACTGCTGGACAGCAGCCTCCTGAAAGAATTACAGCCCACTCCACTAGAGCTGGGGCTTCCACTTGGGCCTTTAAGAATGAGGCCTCTGTTGAACAGATTTGCAAGGCTGCAACTTGGTCTTCGCTTCATACTTTTTCCAAATTTTACAAATTTGATACTTTTGCTTCTTCGGAGGCTATTTTTGGGAGAAAGGTTCTTCAGGCAGTGGTTCCTTCTGTATAATGAGCCTGCCTATCCCTCCCGTCATCCGTGTACTTTTGCTTTGGTATTGGTATCCCAGAAGTAATGATGACCCGTGGACTGATCACACATAACAGAAGAAAACATAATTTA
Organism: Bombina bombina; assembly: GCF_027579735.1. Taxonomy (NCBI): domain Eukaryota; kingdom Metazoa; phylum Chordata; class Amphibia; order Anura; family Bombinatoridae; genus Bombina; species Bombina bombina. The sequence continues at coordinate 6,460 of NW_026510817.1, read as the reverse complement.
TGCTTACTTGATAAATTCCTTTCTTCTGTTGTGTGATCAGTCCACGGCCCGCCCTGTTTTAAGGCAGGTAAATATTTTTTAAATTATACTCCAGTCACCACTTCACCCTTGGTTACTCCTTTCTCGTTGATTCTTGGTCGAATGACTGGGACTGACGTAGAGGGGAGGAGCTATATACAGCTCTGCTGGGTGAATCCTCTTGCATTTCCTGTTGGGGAGGAGTTATATCCCAGAAGTAATGATGACCCGTGGACTGATCACACAACAGAAGAAAGGAATTTATCAGGTAAGCATAAATTATGTTTTTACCTATATATTTGTAATAGTACTGTCCAATGAAGATTGGCTCATTTTTAAAGGGACCAGTCATAAACCCTACATTTTCAGGTGGGTATAAAATCTAAGGCTCCTGCAGTTCATGCAACATACCATCTTAGTTGAAAACAGTTTAGGGGAGATAAGCTTGCTTGGTACTGAAGCCCGTTTTATGAAAAATAGTTTCCATTTATCTCGTCTTACCCTAGTAGAACTCACCATTGAAAACATATCAAATACAGACAGAACCAAAAAAAATCTGAAGCAACTGCATTCATACAGAGAAGGCATTCTAAACATATCAGGCTGACGATGCAGATAATTTGTAAGCTAACAAAAACTGCACACCAGATCAGAAAAAATAAAACAGCAGACCTTGTATTAGTAGGTCTAAATGTAGAGTCAAGGTCTTATTTACAGAAAGTGTTACTAGAAGAGGAATAGCTTGGTCAATGCAACAGAATACCCACAACCTCTACTTTTCATATTTTATGAGGTCCAAAGTATGATCGATATTGAAATAAAGGAAACACGAGCTAGAGGAAGGGCTCATTACAATGCAAAAGTGGCTACTGCTAACACTTCTGTGGAAACTGACAAACCTTTGATAGACTAAGACACTGGAAGTATCGCTAATTATATTTCTGATTGAATTTTGAGCACAAGAAACAGTCTGTTTTAGTATCGTCTATGACACAGATTGATCTATATATTTCTGATACCTATGGTGTCCCAGAACCTTGAGGCTAAAGGTGATTACAGACAGCCTCCAATTGCTCCTCCAGCTGTATGCTGATAGGACACATTGGGTATCAGCTGAAACAAATACTGCTTTAAACTCACTTTTTAATAATAATGCCAATAGGACTACCTCCATTATAGATGTGATAACTACTCAAGGGATGTGATTAATCTACTGAATTAGTTTACCTAAGTGATGTTCTAGCTGACATGCAGAGGTCCTGGGAAAGGGCCCTCCCTGAGAACCATAAGGATGTGTCCACCCTGATTTGCTGGAAGTTTGAAGGCAGTCATGAAAACAGTGGTAACCTTTACAGATTGTGACTGAGCTCTTGCTGTTCTTATTTATGTGAAATTGCATGTCAGACAATTGGAGATTTTATTTACAGGGGCAATATCACTACCCAGCCTGCTCAGCTGATCTGTGTTAGAGGAGAAGAGGCCTGGGCAGAACAAAGGGTTGCTGATGGAGATGGTCAATCTTGTTGCCTGTGCCCTTTCCTTTTAGAGAACATTAAGGGAATATATTTGGTTAAAGGGACATGAAACAAAATTAGTGTCACATGATTTACTGAGAGAATGCAGTTTTAAACAACTTTGTAATTTGCTTCCATTTTCTAGTTTGTATTCTTGGGGTCCTTTGTTGAAAAGCATACCTAGCATTAAAAAAAAAGCATAAGTAGACTCAGGACCTGCTGATTGGTGGCTTCACATATATGCCCCATGTTATTGTCTCACCCATGTGTATTGCTTTTTCTTCAACAAAGTATACCAAGAGAATAAAGCAAATTAGTTAATAGTAGTAAAAGGCCAAATAAATTATTTCTGCTTTTGTTCCATAAATCGTCCTATAGTTCCAGAAAGAGAATTTTGACAAAACTGTTCCATACATTACCACTTGAATAAATACCCAGTGATGTTTTTTGGGTCATTTTATGTAAATTCTACCTTTGCAAATATTCTATTTGTAGCTTCAGGAGTCCTAAGGTGTAAAAAAAAAAAAACTCTTAGCAGCTTATAATTTGCTGACATTTTCCACTTAGTAATTTTAATTACACATAAAATACATAATTTATATCCCATATTTCCTTTAAATTCCTATTAGAGCTGCAACAACTAATCGGCATAATCGATAATCGATTATGAAAATAGTTGTCAACTAATCTCATAATAGATTAGTTGGTCTGTGCACAGCACCAGCTGCTTTATTCCAATGAGCTCCTGCACTTGGTATTGTGTTTTATGGTTATGTCCTTAGCCTAAAGGACGTCTACAGACATTTACTTTTTTTAGGACACTATAAGTTTATTTTAACTACTCCTGTCTTATTTGCAACCCAGAATTAAAATAGGAGTCATAATTTCATTTGTTTATATAAAATCAGGTGATTTGGGACTATGCTTTGCATGATATAGTGCTGAGCTTGTTATTTACACCAAGCCCTATATTGATGGCATTTGTTATATGAATTGATGTCACTATTACCTGTTTGCACAATTTTTAGCGGATCGCTTGCTATTGCTGATATATGTACTCTATAGATAAATGTGTAAGGCTGTGTCCTTTAACTGATCTATAGTCTTTAGCCCTTTTGCCTTTTTTTATTCTTTCTTTCTATTTTTAATTAATTGCAATATGTACCAAATTCAACCTCTGTAAGTTTATATCTGTTATTTTAAGAGTGGACTAGATATTTCTTTCATGTAATTGGCAAGAGTCCATGAGCTAGTGACATATGGGATATACAATCCTACCAGGAGGGGCAAAGTTTCCCAAACCTCAAAATGCCTATAAATACACCCCTCACCACACGCACAATTCAGTTTTACAAACTTTGCCTCCTATGGAGGTGGTGAAGTAAGTTTGTGCTAAGATTTCTACGTTGATATGCGCTTGACATACGTGACGCCGAGACCTTTCACACGGCGGCGTCATTAGTGACGCGAGTGTGTCGTTTCCGGTTATGTTTGGCGCCAAAAAAAATTATGTTACGTTGTGAGTCATACTTGGCGCCAAATTATTTTCATTATTTCAATACCCCATTGATGTTTGCCTCTTGCTTTTTTCTCTATCAGAGGCCTATGCTTTTGCATTTTTTCCCATTCCTGAAACTGTCATATAAGGAAATAGATTATTTTGCTTTATATGTTGTTTTTTTCTCTTACATTGAGCAAGATGTCCCAATCTGATCCTGTCTCAGAAGTTTCTGCTGGAACATTGCTGCCTGACATCGGTTCTACCAAAGCTAAGTGCATTTGTTGTAAAAGTGTAGAAATTATTCCTCCAAATGTCATTTGTAATAGTTGTCATGATAAATTTTTACATGCAGATAGTGTTTCCATCAGTAAAAGTACATTGCCAGTTGCAGTTCCTTCAACTTCTAATCTACACAATATACCTGTAAATTTTAAAGAATTTGTATCTGATTCTATTCTGATGGCTTTGTCTGCATTTCCACCTTCTAATAAACGTAAAAGGTCTTTTAAAACTTCTCATTTAGCTGATGAAATTTCAAATGACCAACAACATAATAATGTATCCTCTTCTGATGAGGATCTATCTGATTCAGAAGATCCTTCCTCAGACATTGACACTGACAAATCTACTTATTTATTTAAAATAGAGTATATGTGTTCTTTATTAAAAGAAGTGTTAATTACTTTGGATATTGAGGTAACCAGTCCTATTGACGTTGTCTAATAAACGTTTAAATGCTGTTTTTAAACCTCCTGTGGTTTCCCCAGGGGTTTTTCCTATTCCTGCGGCTATTTCTGATATGATTTCTAGGGAATGGAATAAGCCAGGTACTACTTTTATTCCTTCAAGGTTTAAAAAAATGTATCCTTTACCAGCAAAATCTATAGAGTTTTGGGAAAAAATCCCCAAAGTTGATGGGGCTGTTTCTACTCTTGCTAAACGTACCACTATACCTATGGAAAATAGTACTTCCTTTAAGGATCCTTTAGATAGGAAGCTTGAATCTTATCTAAGGAAGGCCTATTTATATTCAGGTCATCTTCTCAGACCTGCTATTTCTTTGGCTGATGTTACGGCTGCCTCAACTTTTTGGTTGGAGAATTTAGCGTAATGAGAATTGGATCCTGACATATCTAGCATTACTCGCTTACTGTAACATGCTAATCTTTTATTTGTAATGCCATTTTTGATATTATCAAAATTGATGTTAGATCCATGTCTTTAGCTGTATTAGCTAGAAGAGCTTTGTGGCTTAAATCTTGGAATGCTGATATGACATCTAAATCTAGATTACTATCTCTTTCTTTCCAAGGTAATAATTTATTTGGTTCTCAGTTGGATTCTATTATTTCAACTATCACTGGAGGAAAAGGAGTTTCTTTCATGTAATTAGCAAGAGTCCATGAGCTAGTGACGTATGGGATATACATTCCTACCAGGAGGGGCAAAGTTTCCCAAACCTTAAAATGCCTATAAATACACCCCTCATCACACCCACAATTCAGTTTTACAAACTTTGCCTCCCGTGGAGGTGGTGAAGTAAGTTTGTGCTAGATTCTACGTTGATATGCGCTTCGCAGCAGGCTGGAGCCCGGTTTTCCTCTCAGTGTGCAGTGAATGTCAGAGGGATGTGAAGAGAGTATTGCCTATTTGAATTCAATGATCTCCTTCTACGGGATCTATTTCATAGCTTCTCTGTTATCGGTCGTAGAGATTCATCTCTTACCTCCCTTTTCAGATCGACGATATACTCTTATATATACCATTACCTTTACTGATTCTCGTTTCAGTACTGGTTTGGCTTTCTACTACATGTAGATGAGTGTCCTGGGGTAAGTAAGTCTTATTTTTTGTGACACTCTAAGCTATGGTTGGGCACTTTTATATAAAGTTCTAAATAGATGTGTTTAAACATTTATTTGCCTTGATTCAGGATGATCAATATTCCTTATTTCTCCAACATAGGTGTGTCCGGTCCACGGCGTCATCCTTACTTGTGGGATATTCTCTTCCCCAACAGGAAATGGCAAAGAGCCCAGCAAAGCTGGTCACATGATCCCTCCTAGGCTCCGCCTACCCCAGTCATTCTCTTTGCCGTTGTACAGGCAACATCTCCACGGAGATGGCTTAGAGTTTTTTAGTGTTTAACTGTAGTTTTTATTATTCAATCAAGAGTTTGTTATTTTAAAATAGTGCTGGTATGTACTATTTACTCAGAAACAGAAAAGAGATGAAGATTTCTGTTTGTATGAGGAAAATGATTTTAGCAACCGTCACTAAAATCCATGGCTGTTCCACACAGGACTGTTGAGAGCAATTAACTTCAGTTGGGGGAACAGTGAGCAGTCTCTTGCTGCTTGAGGTATGACACATTCTAACAAGACGATGTAATGCTGGAAGCTGTCATTTTCCCTATGGGATCCGGTAAGCCATGTTTATTACGATCGTAAATAAGGGCTTCACAAGGGCTTATTAAGACTGTAGACTTTTTCTGGGCTAAATCGATTCATTATTAACACATATTTAGCCTTGAGGAATCATTTAATCTGGGTATTTCGATATAATAATATCGGCAGGCACTGTTTTAGACACCTTATTCTTAGGGGCTTTCCCAAAGCATAGGCAGAGCCTCATTTTCGCGCCGGTGTGGCGCACTTGCTTTTGAGAGGCATGGCATGCAGTCGCATGTGAGAGGAGCTCTGATACTTAGAAAAGACTTTCTGAAGGCGTCATTTGGTATCGTATTCCCCTTGGGGCTTGGTTGGGTCTCAGCAAAGCAGATACCAGGGACTGTAAAGGGGTTAAAGTTAAAAACGGCTCCGGTTCCGTTATTTTAAGAGTTAAAGCTTCCAAATTTGGTGTGCAATACTTTTAAGGCTTTAAGACACTGTGGTGAAAATTTGGTGAATTTTGAACAATTCCTTCATGTTTTTTCGCAATTGCAGTAATAAAGTGTGTTCAGTTTAAAATTTAAAGTACTTTGTTATCAAGTTTATGCCTGTTTAACATGTCTGAACTACCAGATAGACTGTGTTCTGAATGTGGGGAAGCCAGAATTCCTACTCATTTAAATAAATGTGATTTATGTGACAATGACAATGATGCCCAAGATGATTCCTCAAGTGAGGGGAGTAAGCATGGTACTGCATCATTCCCTCCTTCGTCTACACGAGTCTTGCCCACTCAGGAGGCCCCTAGTACATCTAGCGCGCCAATACTCCTTACTATGCAACAATTAACGGCTGTAATGGATAATTCTGTCAAAAACATTTTAGCCAAAATGAACCCTTATCAGCGTAAGCGCGACTGCTCTGTTTTAGATACTGAAGAGCATGACGACGCTGATAATAATATTTCTGAAGGGCCCCTAACCCAGTCTGATGGGGCCAGGGAGGTTTTGTCTGAGGGAGAAATTACTGATTCAGGG
>NW_026510816.1:0-56933 GCF_027579735.1 Bombina bombina | reverse complement strand
AAAGATTGGTATATTAGGGAGTCCCTTAGACAACTGAATGATAGTAATGTATATACTAAACTCACTGTAAATCCAACTTTTTGGATTCAGAAAAAAACTGCTATCTATACTAGATGATGGATTGGAAAATGGGCACATGGATAGAGTCACTTTTGACTCTCTCTATGTGGAAAATCCTAAAATACCTATTTTCTACCATCTTCCTAAGACGCATAAAGGCCTATCTGACATTAAGGGAAGACCGATAGTGTCAGATCTGGAATCGGTCCTGGAACCTCTGTCTAATTGGGTGGATGAGATCCTGCAACCTCTGGTCCACAGTTTGGATAGTCATCTTAAAGACACAAAGGATGTCCTAAAAAAATTTGAAGAGTTTGAGTGGAGAGACACATTCAGCTGGCTCACAGTGGATGTGGTCTCTATACTCTATGATCCCCATGATTTGGGATTAAAGGGACAGTCAACCTAAATTTTCAAATATGTAATTCCTATAAAGTTGCTAACAATGTTTAGTTTGCACTGTAGCCTAATTCATTACCCTAAATCGTTTATAAGCATTACTACTTACTTGTTTCTTCTTTGCAGTTTAAAATTCCCGCCTGCCCCCTTCCATATTTCATCATCAAGATCCTAAGGTTGTTCAGTCTCCAGCTCTATGTCGGCTACTTCTCGTCAATCCACACTCCTGTTTTTATGCGCATGCGCATTGCGCTGCTAACACTAGGGGGAAGGAACTCAAAATACTTTCTCAAGTTCCGACACGTCTGATATTTCAGACCTACCAGTGTGCTGCCAGTCATCGTAGTCTGTGAACAGTCTCCGGCAGTGTGCAGTCATCGTAGTTTTTGAGGTCTCCGGTAGTGTGCATTCATTGCGTGAGAATTAATTTATAGAGGTAGGTTACAGATAGGCTGCTTGTACTAATAGTTGATCTAATAGAGGGTACATAGGAAGCAGCTAAATGATGTCCAGAGCTCTATCTTAGATTAGTACACTACCGCAATTATTCAGTGTGTGTGGTCTCTTCCTGCTGAAGCTCAAAGCTAAACCTCTTGTCATTAGGTGCTTGTTCCTGCTCCATCCTCTGGTATTATATTGCCCCTCTGGATCAAGTAGAAACTCCTTATAACACCGGAATAGAGAACCTGCTAAAACAGCTTTATTACTAATCCTGCTGTAGATCACAACTTAGTCACAGGCGTTCTCCCCTCTCACCACAGATGAACACTGTCTATCACTTTTACTCCCAAAGAGGATAAAGTAATAATTAGACATTTAGGGGGCAGTTTGGAAAAGAAAAATGTAGTGGAAAATGTAGGATTTGAAACTTTTAATATATTTAGATTCATTCCAACACTGCATTATACCAGAGTATGTAGCACCTGCCCGTCCCATTGAGTTACAGGACACTTACACGTGTATATTGCTGAGCTCAGCTTCCTCCTGCTCCTCTCTCCCTGTTAGGTGGGTGGAAGGTCACTTAAATAATGCAGTGTTGGAATGAATCTAAATATATTAAAAGTTTAAAATCCTACATTTCCCACTACATTTTTCTTTAGTCCATAGTTGAACAAGGTTGTAAATTTGTGTATAAGAAAAGCAAGTCCATTGCTAATATCTTATCCCCAAGTGAACTAAGGAGGAAAGACAAAAACGTAGGGAGCGCATGGTTACAGTCAAATGGCACCTTTAAGTGTGGGAACAAGAGGTGTAGGTGACAAAAAAATGTCAATCTTACACCACAGGGAAAGAGTACAATGTAAAAGGCTGTATAAAATGCTCTACTGATCATGTGATATACATAATAGAGTGTAAAGAGCACAAAAAACAGTATATTGGTATGACTATCAGTGATGTAAGAACTCGAATATGAGAACATATAACATACAGACGGCTAGATTTAGAGTTTTGTCGGTAAGGACCCACGTAGCTAACGCCGGCTTTTTTCTGGCCGCACCATAAAAATAACTCTGGTATTGAGAGTCCATATAATGTCAGCGTTAGGCTCCAAAAAAGGAGCGTAGAGCATATTTAACGCAACTTCAACTCTCGATACCAGAGTTGCTTACGCAAGCGGCCAGCCTCAAAAATGTGCTCGTTCCCCATAGGAAACAATGGGGCTGTTTGAGCTGAAAAAAACCTAACACCTGCAAAAAAGCTGCGTTCAGCTCCTAACGCAGCCCCATTGTTTGCTATGGGGAAACACTTCCTACGTCTGCACCTAACACCCTAACATGTACCCCGAGTCTAAACACCCCTAACCTTACACTTATTAACCCCTAATCTGCCGCCCCCGCTATCGCTGACCCCTGCATATTATTTTTAACCCCTAATCTGCCGCTCCATAAACCGCCGCTACTTACATTATCCTTATGTACCCCTAATCTGCTGCCCCTAACACCGCCGACCCCTACATTATATTTATTAACCCCTAATCTGCCGCCCACAACGTCGCCCCCACCTGCCTACACTTATTAACCCCTAATCTGCTGAACGGACCGCACCGCTACTATAATAAAGTTATTAACCCCTAATCCGCCTCACTAACCCTATAATAAATAGTATTAACCCCTAATCTGCCCTCCCTAACATCGCCAACACCTACCTTCAATTATTAACCCCTAATCTGCCGACCGGAGCTCACCGCTATTCTAATAAATGTATTAACTCCTAAAGCTAAGTCTAACCCTAACACTAACACCCCCTAAATTAAATATAATTTTAATCTAACGAAATTAATTAACTCTTATTAAATAAATTATTCCTATTTAAAGCTAAATACTTACCTGTAAAATAAATCCTAATATAGCTACAATATAATTTATAATTACATTGTAGCTATTTTAGGATTAATATTTATTTTACAGGCAACTTTGTAATTATTTTAACCAGGTACAATAGCTATTAAATAGTTAATAACTATTTAATTGTTACCTTGTTAAAATAATTACAAAATTACCTGTAAAATAAATCCTAACCTAAGTTACAATTAAACCTAACACTATACTATCACTAAATTAATTAAATAAAATACCTACAATTACCTACAATTAAACCTAACACTACACTATCAATACATTAATTAAATACAATATCTACAAATAACTACAATGAAATAAACTAACTAAAGTACAAAAAATAAAAAAGAACTAAGTTACAAAAAATAAAAAAATATTTACAAGCATAAGAAAATATTACAACAATTTTAAACTAATTACACCTACTCTAAGCCCCCTAATAAAATAACAAAGACCCCCAAAATAAAAAAATGCCCTACCCTATTCTAAATTACTAAAGGTCAAAGCTCTTTTACCTTACCAGCCCTGAACAGGGCCCTTTGCGGGGCATGCCCCAAGAAGTTCAGCTCTTTTGCCTGTAAAAAAAAACATACAATACCCCCCCCAACATTACAACCCACCACCCACATACCCCTAATCTAACCCAAACCCCCCTTAAATAAACCTAACACTAAGCCCCTGAAGATCATCCTACTTTGTCTTCACCTCACCAGGTATCACCGATCCGTCCTGGCTCCAAAATCTTCATCCAACCCAAGCGGGGGCTGGCGATCCATCATCCGGTGGCTGAAGAGGTCCAGAAGATGCTCCAAAGTCTTCATCCTATCCGGGAAGAAGAGGCGATCCGGACCGGCAACCATCTTGATCCAAGCGGCATCTTCTATCTTCATCCGATGACGACCGGCTCCATCCTGAAGACCTCCACCGCGGACCCATCTTCTTCCGGCGACGTCCAACTGAAGAATGACGGTTCCTTTAGGGACGTCATCCAAGATGGCGTCCCTCGAATTCCGATTGGCTGATAGGATTCTATCAGCCAATCGGAATTAAGGTAGGAATATTCTGATTGGCTGATGGAATCAGCCAATCAGAATCAAGTTCAATCCGATTGGCTGATCCAATCAGCCAATCAGATTGAGCTTGCATTCTATTGGCTGATCGGAACAGCCAATAGAATGCAAGCTCAATCTGATTGGCTGATTGGATCAGCAAATCGGATTGAACTTGATTCTGATTGGCTGATTCCATCAGCCAATCAGAATATTCCTACCTCAATTCCGATTGGCTGATAGAATCCTATCAGCCAATCAGAATTCGAGGGACGCCATCTTGGATGACGTCCCTTAAAGGAACCGTCATTCTTCAGTTGGACGTCGCCGGAAGAAGATGGGTCCGCGGTGGAGGTCTTCAGGATGGAGCCGGTCGTCATCGGATGAAGATAGAAGATGCCGCTTGGATCAAGATGGTTGCCGGTCCGGATCGCCTCTTCTTCCCGGATAGGATGAAGACTTTGGAGCCTCTTCTGGACCTCTTCAGCCACCGGATGATGGATCGCCAGCCCCCGCTTGGTTTGGATGAAGATTTTGGAGCCAGGACGGATCGGTGATACCTGGTGAGGTGAAGACAAGGTAGGATGATCTTCAGGGGCTTAGTGTTAGGTTTATTTAAGGGGGGTTTGGGTTAGATTAGGGGTATGGGGGTGGTGGGTTGTACTGTTGGGGGGGGTATTGTATGTTTTTTTTTTACAGGCAAAAGAGCTGAACTTCTTGGGGCATGCCCCGTAAAGGGCCCTGTTCAGGGCTGGTAAGGTAAAAGAGCTTTGACCTTTAGTAATTTAGAATAGGGTAGGGCATTTTTTATTTTGGGGGTCTTTGTTATTTTATTAGGGGGCTTAGAGTAGGTGTAATTAGTTTAAAATTGTTGTAATATTTTTCTTATGCTTGTAAATATTTTTTTATTTTTTGTAACTTAGTTCTTTTTTATTTTTTGTACTTTAGTTAGTTTATTTCATTGTAGTTATTTGTAGATATTGTATTTAATTAATGTATTGATAGTGTAGTGTTAGGTTTAATTGTAGGTAATTGTAGGTATTTTATTTAATTAATTTAATGATAGTATAGTGTTAGGTTTAATTGTAACTTAGGTTAGGATTTATTTTACAGGTAATTTTGTAATTATTTTAACTAGGTAGCTATTAAATAGTTCTTAACTATTTAATAGCTATTGTACCTGGTTAAAATAATTACAAAGTTGCCTGTAAAATAAATATTAATCCTAAAATAGCTACAATGTAATTATAATTTATATTGTAGCTATATTAGGATTTATTTTACAGGTAAGTATTTAGCTTTAAATAGGAATAATTTATTTAATAAGAGTTAATTAATTTCGTTAGATTAAAATTATATTTAATTTAGGGGGGTGTTAGTGTTAGGGTTAGACTTAGCTTTAGGGGTTAATACATTTATTAGAATAGCGGTGAGCTCCGGTCGGCAGATTAGGGGTTAATAATTGAAGTTAGGTGTCGGCGATGTTAGGGAGGGCAGATTAGGGGTTAATACTATTTATTATAGGGTTAGTGAGGCGGATTAGGGGTTAATAACTTTATTAGAGTAGCGGTGCGGTCCGCTCGGCAGATTAGGGGTTAATAAGTGTAGGCAGGTGGAGGCGACGTTGAGGGGGGCAGATTAGGGGTTAATAAATATAATATAGGGGTCGGCGGTGTTAGGGGCAGCAGATTAGGGGTACATAGCTATAATGTAGGTGGCGGCGCTTTGCGGTCGGCAGATTAGGGGTTAATTATTGTAGGTAGCTGGCGGCGACGTTGTGGGGGCAGATTAGGTGTTAATAAATATAATACAGGGGTCGGTGGTGTTAGGGGTAGCAGATTAGGGGTACATAAGTATAACGTAGGTGGCGGTCGGCAGATTAGGGGTTAAAAAAAATTAATCGAGTGGCGGCGATGTGGGGGGACCTCGGTTTAGGGGTACATAGGTAGTTTATGGGTGTTAGTGTACTTTAGAGTACAGTAGTTAAGAGCTTTATGAACCGGCGTTAGCCCAAAAAGCTCTTAACTACTGACTTTTTTCTGCGGCTGGAGTTTTGTCGTTAGATTTCTAACGCTCACTTCAGACACGACTCTAAATACCGGAGTTAGAAAGATCCCATTGAAAAGATAGGATACGCAATTGACGTAAGGGGATCTGCGGTATGGAAAAGTCGCGGCTGAAAAGTGAGCGTTAGACCCTTTTTTGAGTGACTCCAAATACCGGAGTTAGCCTAAAACCAGCGTTAGGAGCCTCTAACGCTGGTTTTCACGGCTACCGACAAACTCCAAATCTAGGCCATAGAAAATTATATTCCTTGTTCTGCACTTGCTGAGCATTTTATTGAAGAGCACGATCAGGATTTGAGATCCTTTAGCTGGAGTGCTATAGAGCATATATGTAGACAACATAGAGGGGGGGGCAGATTAAACCTCCTCAAAAAACAAGAAGCATATTGGAAATTTATATTCAAAACATTGGTGCCCTTAGGGTTTAATTCTGAGCACGACGTCATCAACTGTTGGTTGTTTCGAAATATATATCTAAAATATCTTTATGTTGTTAATGGAAAAATATGTTGTCTGTTGCATACTCCAATGTTTCCACCTATTCTTAGAAAGAACAGCTCTAAGGCCATATAATGTTAAGTGAACAAAAGTCTGGATTTTTATAAATGTAAGACACATACTTGGCCATATAATGTTAAGTGAACAAAAGTCTGGATTTTTATAAATGTAAGACACATACTTTATAAGAGCTGTATATTTACATATCTTTGTTCTTCTGTATTTACTAACTTGTAATAGCACTAGCTAGCTATTTATTTATTTTTGGTCACAAAAGTATGACATAGGATAGTTATTATAACTCATATAGGCATTACATTTCCTGCTCTATATTTTTTTCTTTTTCCCTACCAGAAGGGAGGAGATTTGAGTAAAAAGATAGTGGGAGTGTACTTCCTCCTGGGCATTTAAGCTACAGGTGTGAGGCTGTTCGTTATGGTCTATGATTAAGGCGTACTTGTTCTGACGAAACGCGTAAGACTGAACCTTTTTACACTTCCATGGATGTGTTGTTGTTTTCATTGTTTTGGAAGAAATATTTAAGTATTGAAGTATCGAAATAAAAGGAGTTTACCTTTTAAAGTGAGCCTGGATCTATCATTATGTTGTATTACGTCTGCTTTGCAAACTAGGAGGAGTTTGCTACACGGATCCAGCACCACAGAGAGAGCGGCGGCAAAGGAGGTGTGCAGTAGCGGTCGTTCAATCAAACAAGGCTGACAGGTAGCAACAACAAAACGGAGCAGCGTCCGCTAAACATGGAAGTGGGTGAAAGAGAAACAGGATTTCTTCCCGTCACCGAGTAAGACCTTTCTTCCCCTGGATGGGATCTCGCTGGGAACCGATTGAAGTAAGGCGAGTATAAGAGGCAACCGCTAGAAGCTGCGGGGTGAATGAACTGTAAAAAGTCAGCTTTTTTGTATGTCCACTGAAGCTGCGAGGGTACATAGTATCTTGAAACTAAGTTGTTACATATATTGCTACGCACACTGGGGGATATAGTTTCGACTCAGCTACCTGCATACACTCCCTCCATTCTTCGTCTAGGAACTATACAGAGTACTATACATTTTCTTTATGTTTAACTATTAGTTATATTGTAGCTAGCTTAGGTGGCTGCAATTTTGAGGGCAGCAGATTAGGGGTTAATAACAGTAATGTAGGTTGTTTTGTGATGTTAGGGGCAGCAGATTAGGGGTTAATAAGTGTAGTTAGGTGGCGACGAGATTGGGGAGGCAGATTAGGGGTTAATAACAGTAATGTAGGTTGCGGCGATGTTGGGGGCAGCAGATTAGGGTTATTAAGTGTAGTTAGGTGGCGACGAGATTGGGGGCGGCAGATTAGGGGTTAATAACAGTAATGTAGGTTGCGGCGATGCTGGGGGCAGCAGATTAGGGGTTAATAACAATAATGTAGGTGGCGGCGATGTTGGGGGCAGCATATTAGGGGTGTTTAGACTCGAGGTTTATGCTAGAGTGTTAGGTGCAAACGTACATTTTTTTTTCCCCATAGACTTTAATGGGGCTGCGTTACGGGGCTTTATGCTCCGTTATTGCAGGTGTTAGTTTTTTTTTTTTGCCGGCTCTCCCCATTGAAGTCTATGGGGAAATCATGCATGAGCACGTCAAAGCAGCTTAAAGCAGCGCTGGTATTTGGGTGCGTTATGGAGCTCAACGCTGCCATATCGCCCACAAATGCTGGGTTTTTGTCAACTTATAATAACAGCGCTATAGGGAGTGAAATACCGCCGAAAAAGCTGCGGTCCTTACTTTCCATATAGCGATCAAAACTCGTAATCTGGGTGAATGTTATCTATATGGCCCACATGAACTAGCAGTCTCCTGTTGTAAAAAGCAAATAAAAAAGCATGTGATAAGAGGCTGTCTATAGTAGTTTATAAACAGGCAGGAATTTAGAGGTTTAAATGTTATAAAATAGATTAATATATCAATGTTGGTTGTGTAAAGCTGGGGAATAGGTAGTAAGGTGTTATCTATCTTTTTAATCAATAACATTTTAGGGTTGACTGTCCCTATAACTACAAAATTGAAGCTATCTTGTTGCATATTGCTTCAGAATTTCTCAAACCATGCATAAAAATGGGGTAGCAAAGGTATGTGGTGTGATGGCACTGGGTCTTGGGAAAAAAAGTTTGAAGAACCCTGCCCTAGGCCAACCAATTCTGCTCACAGAACACTTGTGACTCTGTCTCCACCCACCCTGGCTCCATCAATGAAACACCTATACCTTCTGGACCTTCCATGACTTAATCCCTAGCTTCCTGGTTCCTGAATGGAGCTCTGTGGATTAAGTGTTTGCCCCCTCCAACATTTCATCAGACATGATCACCAAAATCATTTAGTTACTTGATCTCATACTCCATATGAGTGTTTATAACTTTTGTATTCTTCACCTAGGTTTAAGTGGAAAAACATGAACACGCCATTGGTAACTCTTATTCTGTCTGCAAGTTTTCGAAGACTCATCATCTCATCCTACTGAGACTGTAACTTTGCTGTTAGAATTGTCATTATAACTTTTTAGTGAAAGCTTCTCATTTCATGTGCAACATTTCATGTATTGGGCACTTAATGCATGTGACTAGCAGGAACGCTCAATAACTCTTCAGAAAGATGAGTAGAATGAGGTTCAATTCAGAACCCCAGAAGTTTTTATGAATCTAGCCCAGAGTATCTGATATGTTTTGTCATGTATAAAAAACTTCAGAAAATTCAACTTATCATATTGATTGTTGTTGCTAAGAATATATATATTTTTTTTTAAAAAAAGGTTGTGACGCCATTTTGAAAACACATTTTTTTTCAATTTTTAGGTTATAAAGTTCACTAGACATTTGCATTTTTATATTTATATCAACTTAATGTATTTTCTAGTCTAACATATTCTTTACCGTTCTTCCTCCACCGTTTTTTTTTTTACTTAACTGTATCTTCCCAATTATCATGATTTTCCATAACCTGCATAAACATTTGGGAAATGTATATTATATATTATTATGCTTTTAGTATTTTTTAACTAAATATTTAGTTATATTTCTATAACATTTCAACCCTATGTGTACTTAACATAATTGTACTAAATTGTTTTGTACGTTTATTCTATTCTTTGAACCATATTTTGGCTTCATGATGACGAAAGCAATTTTTACTATTTATAATTTTTCTCAACGTTCGTTCATTCTTCCCAGAATAAACTGTTTGGGTGGTTCATAACTTTTTTTTAGCCTATATCTTGACTTTTCCACTACTGTTCAAATTCTTAATGTATTTTCATTGATTTAATTAATTAAATTAATTTGATTAATTAAATTGAGTAAATTTCTGTAACATTTTTTCTTTGCTTAGCCAAGACTCTTCTTATATCTTCAAGCATTACCTTATATGGTTTTGATTTGTTCAGTTCTCAGAATCCAGCTGTCATATATATTTCTTTAATGTTTTCTTTGACAATGAATATACTGGATCTTATCCAATTATTATCCAGTGCACAAATCTATATTCAGTAATAAAGATACATAAAAATGTATAGAAAAAATACTCTATTGAATTAGAGAATTTTATTATTGAACTATTGCTGGCTTATGACTATGGGATTGATCATAATCTTTTAGAAAAGTTCTTTGGAGATTAAAGTCTATGGAGATTGTTGTAGTTAAATCATTTGATTTGCTTTTCAAAAGCATTGAGATTTAACATTATGGGCTCCATTTATCATTCAGTGGCAGACAGGGGCGTACATACTTGCCCCCTGTCCGTCTGGCTTCTCCATTGGCGGACAGAAATCCGCTACTTGAAAGATATGGGAGTGAAGGCACTACTGATTGTAATAAACTGGAATGGGCTTATATTGATGCACAACTGGCCTTATAAAGTGTAAGAGTAGCCCAAAGGTGCTGTGTATAAACGAACACTGGTACTTATACAACTAAGGAAAGTTGCAAAATATGATATATAAATAGCACTCAAATCCCATTTGCGTTATACGTATCATAGGTATAGAAGGTTTGCATCAACACAAAACTATTAAAAAATTAAACTTTAATAGGTATCTTAAAATGGGTACTTTAAAATCAGCTAGAGAATACTGGGGTGATCAGCGTATTAACCCTGGGGATTATTTACACCAGGATTAGGTATTATGTTAAGATAATGGTCAGGTATAATACTGGGATAAATAGTAGAAGACCAGTGATTATTGACTCTCTCGGTTACTCATGTGGTATGACAGATAAATCTGAGTCTGACCTAGGGATTAGCCGTTTACTAGTGCTGTGGGATGCAAGGAGTCTCAATTCTCATAACATACTTGTGAACCATAGGCAGTTAGAAAACACAGGTTATTCTTTATTATGGTGGAAGACATTGCCTATGGTTCTTATTTCAGCGTATAAATATATTCACTTGTAAATGTCTACTGATCAAGTAATAATTCCTTTAGGTCCCTATCTGTTTGGATCTTAAATGAGCTGTCCCCAGATTTTGTATAGAGTACCGTAGTACCGAATGCTCTGTGAATAGTGTGATGTATCCTGGAGAGATCTCAATAATAATATCTACCTACACAGTAGTTATTTTGTCTTATAATTTACTATAAATTACATAGTATATTATACATTGCATATACTGTGATTATATCGGCAGTCTCTGTTTGAGACTAATATGCTATTTAAATATTTTTCTCGATCTCCCATTAAAGTTTGCTACTAAGTAGACTATGTGAAATTGTTGCCTCCCTTAGGGTAGTATCTATGTAGGAAAAGCAATTTTAGTTTTCAGTGATCTCTGAAAGGCGTGCTTTGTATTACTTCTGTTGACTGAGTAACGCCATGTATTCGAGCAGTCTAAAATATACCGTTATGTCAACAATTACCCACCTACAACTAGTAACTATGTAGCAGTTTATACAGTTATGTAAGCGCTTGTATCAATAATTGTAACAGCAATCTACCACAGTAGCCTGTGTTGTATAAATATATTATGCAAGAATAAATATGTTGTACAGCTTAGGTATACGCTGATAATTACTCTATAGTATTATATCTCATACCAGTGTACGCTGACACTTGCTCTGCAGTATAGATTCCCAGGTATTTTTGTATCGTACAGCTTAGGTATATGCTGACAATTACTCTGAAGTATTAATTATTTCTCAGGTATTTATGTATTTATGTAATGTACGGCTTAAGTATACGCTGACAAATACTCTGCAGTATTATTTTCCAGGTATTTTGCAGTATTATTTCTCATACCAGTGTACGTTGGTGATTACTCTGCAGTGTTGTTTCCCAAGTATTTTTATATTGTACAGCTTAGGTATACGCTGATAGTTACTCTGCAGTATTGTTTCTAATTACTCTGCAGTATTATTTCCCAGGTATTCTGTAGTATTGATACTAGTGTACACTGACAATAAATCTGCAATATTTTTGCGCAAGTTGTGGACAGCTTATGTATAGCCAGAAAAAGTTAGGAACTTATTTCGATATATAGGCCCACTTTTTAGGCTTCATCTGAATTATTGTATACAATTCTGAAAAATATATGTCCATAAGAATATAACTAAACTGGAAAGTGTCCAAATAATACACCCCAACAATTAGTCTTGCACCCCACAAACCTCAAAGGTACCAGCTGCACTGTATTTGCACAGTAGTTTTTTTTCTTTCATGTGCTGCGATGTCTGCAGATAAATAACAGAGAGAAAAAACCCCTGTTGTAATGGAAATGAAACATGAGGTAATGAAAAAACAAAAAGCAAAGATGGAATGAGATACAAACGAAAAGTACTGGCTGATTTGAACAGCTAATAAGATTTCAGTAGCTCTCATCCTATTGGCTGATCATATGAAGAGGACGCTCCGCGCTGGATGTCATCACCGGTCCTGGACAACTCCACTCCTCCACAGTTCCGCGCCACCGGGATGAAGATAGAAGATGGTCCTGCATTGGAGGAAGATGTCGCCACCTGGATGAAAACTTCTTACCGCCTGGATGAGGATGGATGACCGGACTTTAGGAACCGTGAGTAGATAATCTTGGGTTAGTGTTAAGTTATTGTTTTCCTTTTCTGGGGTGCTTTTTTAGATTAGGGCTTTGGGCAGTAAAAGAGCATACAAATGCCTATTTAGGGGCAATGAGTACCTTAGGATTTTTTTTAGACTAAGGTTTTTTATTTTGGGGGTTGGTTGGATGGGGGTTTTACTTTTAGTGGGGACTTTGTAATTTTTTGTAGGTAAAAGAGCTGTTTAACTTAAGGCAATGCCCTACAAAAGGCCCTTTTAAGGGCTACTGGTAATTTATTGTAAGGTTTTTATTTGGGGGGGGCTTTTTTATTTTTATAGGGCTATTAGATTAGGTTAATTGTTTTTATTTTTGATAATTTCATTTATTATTTTTCGTATTTTTAGTGTTTATTATTTTTTGTAATGTTAGATTTTTAAAATGTTTTCGTAGTATTAGGTTTATTTAAATTTGTAATTTAGGTTTTTATGTAATTTAGGATTTTTAATTGGCAGTTTTTTTATTTTATTAGAATAGTTATGTTATATATTTATAGTTTAATCTTAGGTTTTTTTATTTCACAGGTAAGTTTTTATTTGTTTTAAGATAGCTATATTGTAACTTTTAATTTAAAGTTAGGGGGGTGTTAGGTTTAGGGGTTAATAGTTTAATTTAGTGTTTTGCGATGTGGGGGCCGGCGGTTTAGGGGTTAATAGGTTTAGTTTATTAGTTATAATGTGGGGGGCTGGCGGTTTAGGGGTTAATACTTTATTACAGTGTTGGCGATGTGGGAGGCTGGCGGTTTAGGGGTTAATAGGTTTATTTAGTGTCGGCGATGTCAGGGGGCAGTGTATTAGGGGTTCATCATTTTATTTAGTGTCAGCGATGTCTGGTAGCGGCTATTTAGGGGTTAATAACTTTATGTAGTGGCGGGATGTCGGGGAGCGGCTATTTAGGGGTTTATAACTTTATTTAGTGGTGGGATGTCGGGGAGCGGCGGTTTAGGGGTTAATAACTTTAGTTAGTGTTAGCGATGTCGGGGAGTGGTGGATTAGGGGTGTTTAGACTAGGGGCTTATGTAAGGGTGTTAGGTTTAAAAATAACTTTCTTTCCCCCATAGACATCAATGGGGATTGCATTGCGGTGATTTGCCATTCCACGATCGCAGGTGTTAGTTTTTTTCTAGCACTTTTTCCCCTTTGATGTCTATGGGGAAAGCGTGCACGAGCACGTAAACTCAGCCCTTGGCTTTTGTTCGGTATGGAGCGTAACGCAGCATAACGCACACTACAAGGAGGTTTTGCAGTAACTCGTAATGGCAGCGCTATGGAAAGTGCGATACCGCTCATTTTATTGCGTTATTTACGCACCCGGTATAGCGCAAAACTCGTAATCTAGGTGTTTATGTGTTACATTGTTACACATACTGCCATATAGGGCTCCACACACGTGCGCTCTCCTGAGCCTACTTCAGTATACTGCAATGGAAAGAGATCACATTTTAATATTTTATGTCTTATTAAAAAGGTCATTTTTATAACAAAATTAAACTTGAAGTTTATTTTTTTAAGTCGTACACTGTATCGGAATTATAAATGCTTAAAGGGATAGAAAGGGTCATGATTCAAAAAGAGAATACAATTTTCAACAAATTAACAACCAACTTACTTCTATTATCTAATTTGCTTGGAAGCTAATTGCGGATTGGTGGATGCACATATATGATTCTTGTTATTGGCTCACCTGATGTGCTCAGCTAGCTCCCAGTAATGAATTGCTGAGTATTCAACAAAGGATACCAAAAGAATGAAGCAAATGTGATAATATAAGAAAATTGGACAGTTGTTTAAAATGGTTTGCTCTGCATGAATTATGAAAGAAAAATAATTTTGGGTTCCATGTAACCTTTATTGATATCCATGAATATTTATGACAAACTCCATTATCAGGTAAACCTGTGTTTTCCCTGTAATGTCCTTTAGTCTGTGATTAGAAGCCCATTTGTTTCATAAAACACCTTGGGCTAGATTACAAGTGGAGCACTAATTTATCGCACACTAGTAAACGTGCAAATTCTCCCGTTTTACAGGCGCACAATAAATAACCAGCCATTACAAGTGACTGGTTATTGCTACTGCAAGCTTGTGATAGCAATTAGCGAGATCAGATCGCTGGTTAGTTTTAAAAATGTGCCCCAATTGCCCCCAAAATTAAGTATATTGTTCTATGATAAAAAATAGTAATAAAAAAAAATAGTAGCATCTTTATTAAAAAAAGAAAAACCTGCACGAAGCAGTTCTAAGGGGTTAAAGTAAGCAGGATGTGGGGTGTTAGAAAAAAAATGGCACTGCCTTTACATTGTAGTTTATGGGGACTTTGTTATTACTGTTAATATATTAATATATGTTTATATACACATATATTTACATGTTAATATGTGTTTATACACATAGACACATACATATACAGGTAGCACTCAGTTTACGCCGGGGTTAGGTTCCAGAAGGAATGGTTGTAAATCGAAACCATTGTAAATTGAAACCCAGTTTATAATGTAAGTCAATGGGAAATGAAGAGTTAGGTTCCAGGCCCCTCTCAAAATTGGCATAAGTAACACCTAATACATTATTTTTAAAGCTTTGAAATTAAGACTTTAAATGCTAAACAGCATTATAAACCTAATAAAATAATCACACAACACAGAATATATAATGAAACTAATTTAAATGAACAAAAACTTTTGCTAAACAGCGTTATAAACATAATAAAATAATCACACAACATAAGGGGGTAGTTATCAAGCCGTCTACTTTTCTGACTTCGCCGGCCCAATACGACCGCCTAAGCTCGCCTCACATCGCCGCCGCGGACCTGAAAAAATACGCCTAAGTTATCAAAAAAAGCTGTCAAAAAGCCGCGGGGCGATGAGCAGCGGACTGTGACAGTTATCACTCATCCGATCTCGCTGCCCTTCGGCTTTTTCCCAGCTTTATTGCTAGCCTGTCACTAAGCACTCACACTAAACTACACTGTTCTATCCCTATACCGGCGCCCCCGGAGCCTCCCGCAACTCAATAAAGTTACTAACCCCTAAACCGCCGCTCCTAGACCCCGCCGCAACTCTGATAAATGTATTAACCCCTAAACCGCCGCTCCTAGACCCCGCCGCAACTCTTATAAATGTATTAACCCCTAAACCGCCGCTCCCGGACACCGCTACCACCTACAGTATACCTAGTAACCCCTATCCTGCCCCCCCGACACCGTCGCCCTCTATAATAAAGTTATTAACCCCTATCCTGCTGAGCCCGCACCTCTCCGCAACTAAATAAATAGTTTAACCCCTAAACCGCCGCTCCCTGAACCCGCCGCAACCTATATTAAACCTATTAACCCCTATCCTGCCCCCCTACACCGTCGTCACCTATAATAAATTTATTAACCCCTAATCTGCCTCCCCTACACCGTCGCCCCTATAATAAATTTATTAACCCCTAATCTGCCTCCCCTACACCGTCGCCCCTATAATAAATTATTAACCCCTATCCTGCCCCCACTACGCCGCCGCCACTGTAATAAAATTATTAACCCCTAAACCTAAGTCTAACACTAACCCTAACACCCCCCTTACTTAAATATTAATTAAATAAATCTAAATCATATTTTTATTATTAACTAAATGAATCCTATTTAAAACTAAATACTTACCTATAAAATAAACCCTAATATAGCTACAATATAAATAATAATTATATTGTAGCTATCTTAGGATTTATTTTTATTTTACAGGTACCTTTCAATTTATTTTAAATAGGTAAAATAGCTATTAAATAGTTATTAACTATTTAATAGCTTACCTAGCTAAAATAAACTGAAATTTACCTGTAAAATAAATCCTAACCTAAGTTACAATTACACCTAACACTACACTATACTTTAATAAATTATTCCTATTTAAAACTAAATACTTACCTGTAAAATAAACCCTAATATAGCTACAATATAAATAATAATTATATTGTAGCTATCTTAGGATTTATATTTATTTTACAGGTAACTTTGTATTTATTTTAGCTAGTTAGAATAGTTATTAAATAGTTATTAACTATTTAATAACTACCTAGCTAAAAGAAATACAAAATTACCTGTAAAATAAATCCTAACCTAAGTTACAATTAAACCTAACACTACACTATCATTAAATTCATTAAATAAACTACCTACAAATAACTACAATTAAATACAATTACATAAACTAACTAAAGTACAAAAAATAAAAAAAGCTAAGTTACAAAAAATAAAAAAATAAGTTACAAACATGTTAAAAATATTACAACAATTTTAAGCTACTTACACCTAATCTAAGCCCCCTAATAAAATAACAAACCCCCCCTCCAAAATAAAAAAATGCCCTACCCTATTCTAAATTAAATAAAGTTCAAAGCTCTTTTACCTTACCAGCCCTTAAAAGGGCCATTTGTGGGGGCATGCCCCAAAGAAAACAGCTCTTTTGCCTGTAAAAGAAAAATACAACCCCCCCCAACATTAAAACCCACCACCCACATACCCCTAATCTAACCCAAACCCCCCGTACAAAAACCTAACACTAATCCCCTGAAGATCATCCTACCTTGTCTTCACTCAGCCGAGCAGATGGAACCGAAGTGGACATCCGGAGCGGAAGAAGTTAATCCTCCAAGCGGCGCTGAAGAAATCTTCCATCCGATGAAGTCATCATCCAGGCGGCGCTGAAGAAAAGTCTTCGATCCGGCCGATGTCATCTTCAAAGAGGCGCTGAAGAGGTCTTCTATCCGGGCGATGTCATCTTCCAAGCCGGGTCTTGAATCTTCCTTCCGCCGACTCGGAACCTCCTTCTTCACCGACGGACTACGACGAATGAAGGCTCCTTTAAGGGACGTCATCCAAGATGGCGTCCCCTCAATTCCAATTGGCTGATAGGATTCTATCAGCCAATCGGAATTAAGGTAGGAAAAATCTGATTGGCTGATGGAATCAGCCAATCAGATTGAGCTTGCATTCTATTGGCTGTTCCGATCAGCCAATAGAATGCGAGCTCAATCTGATTGGCTGATTGGATCAACCAATCGGATTGAACTTGAATCTGATTGGCTGATTCCATCAGCCAATCAGAATTTTCCTACCTTAATTCCGATTGGCTGATAGAATCCTATTGAGGGGAATTGAGGGGACGCCATCTTGGATGACGTCCCTTAAAGGAGCCGTCATTCGTCGTAGTCCGTCGGTGAAGAAGAAGGTTCTGCGTCGGCGGAAGGAAGATTCAAGACCCGGCTTGGAAGACCTCTTCAGCGCCTCTTTGAAGATGACATCGGCCGGATCGAAGACTTTTCTTCAGC
The DNA here is from genome assembly GCF_027579735.1 of Bombina bombina. Classification (NCBI taxonomy): domain Eukaryota; kingdom Metazoa; phylum Chordata; class Amphibia; order Anura; family Bombinatoridae; genus Bombina; species Bombina bombina. The sequence continues at coordinate 39,127 of NW_026510816.1, read as the reverse complement.
GCCGCCTGGATGATGACTTCATCGGATGGAAGATTTCTTCAGCGCCGCTTGGAGGATTAACTTCTTCCGCTCCGGATGTCCACTTCGGTTCCATCGCTGCTCGGCTGAGTGAAGACAAGGTAGGATGATCTTCAGGGGATTAGTGTTAGGTTTTTGTAAGGGGGGTTTGGGTTAGATTAGGGGTATGTGGGTGGTGGGTTTTAATGTTGGGGGGGGGTTGTATTTTCTTTTACAGGCAAAAGAGCTGTTTTCTTTGGGGCAAGCTTTGAACTTTATTTAATTTAGAATAGGGTAGGGCATTTTTTTTATTTTGGGGGGGTTTGTTATTTTATTAGGGGGCTTAGATTAGGTGTAAGTAGCTTAAAATTGTTGTAATATTTTTAACATGTTTATAACTTATTTTTTTATTTTTTGTAACTTAGCTTTTTTTATTTTTTGTACTTTAGTTAGTTTATGTAATTGTATTTAATTGTAGTTATTTGTAGGTAGTTTATTTAATTAATTTAATGATAGTGTAGTGTTAGGTTTAATTGTAACTTAGGTTAGTATTTATTTTACAGGAAATTTTGTATTTCTTTTAGCTAGGTAGTTATTAAATAGTTAATAACTATTTCATAACTATTCTAACTAGCTAAAATAAATACAAAGTTACCTGTAAAATAAATATAAATTCTAAGATAGCTATAATATAATTATTAATTATATTGTAGCTATCTTAGGGTTTATTTTACAGGTAAGTATTTATTTTTAAATAGTAATAATTTATTAAAGTATAGTGTAGTGTTAGGTGTAATTGTAACTTAGGTTAGGATTTATTTTACAGGTACATTTCTTTTTATTTTAGCTAGGTAAGCTATTAAATAGTTAATAACTATTTAAAAGCTATTGTTCCTGGTTAAAATAAATTGAAAGATACCTGTAAAATAAAAATAAATCCTAAGATAGCTAGAATATAATTATTATTTATATTGTAGCTATATTAGGGTTTATTTTAAAGGTAAGTATTTAGTTTTAAATAGGATTCATTTAGTTAATAAGAGTTAATTTATTTAGATTTATTTAATTAATATTTAAGTTAGGGGGCGTTAGGGTTAGGGTTAGACTTAGGTTTAGGGGTTAATAATTTTATTACAGTGGCGGCGGTGTAGTGGGGGGCAGTGGTAGGGGTTAATAAATTTATTATAGGGGGCGACGGTGTAGGGGAGGCAGATTAGGGGTTATTAAATTTATTATAGGTGGCGACGGTGTAGGGGGGGCAGATTAGGGGTTATTAAATTTATTATAGGTGGCGACAGTGTAGGGGGGGCAGGATAGGGGTTAATACATTTAATATAGGTTAATATAGGTTGCGGTGGGTTCAGGGAGCGGCGGTTTAGGGGTTAATACATTTATTTTAGTTGCAGTGGGCTCTGGGAGCGGCGGTTTAGGGGTTAATATGTATAGAGTAGCTTGCGGTGGGCTCCGGGAGCGGCGGTTTAGGGGTTAATATGTATAGAGTAGCTTGCGGTGGGCTCTGGGAGCGGCGGTTTAGGGGTTAATATGTATATTTAGTTGCGGCGGTGTAGGGGGGACAGATTAGTGGTGTTTAGACTCGGGGTACATGTTAGGGTGTTAGGTGCAGACATCTCCCATAGGAATCAATGGGATGTCTGTCAGCAGCGAACTTGTACTTTCGCTATGGTCAGACTCCCATTGATTCCTATGGGATCCGCCGCCTCCAGGGGCGATCTGTGTCGGACTGAGTCCGGCGAATCGAAGCTTACGTCACAAAATTCTACTTTTGCCGGTCTCGAGCCTTTGATAACTAAGGCGTATCAGCCTCGCCACAAATACGCTGCGGAATTCCAGCGTATTTGAGGTTGACGGCTTGATAACTAGGCCCCATAGACTTTACTTGCATTTTTCTGCAAACAGTTCTTTCTATGCATTCCAATCTGGACTGATTTATAGACTGGAAGATCTTGTTCCTTTGCAAGCTGCTCGATAGCTCAGGTCTGGTTAAACTGATTAATTTCAGCTTGCTTGGCTTGCATATCTTTGCTGCAACACAAGCGGACAGCTCCACCTACTGGCTATTTTAATCAATGAACTGCTTCTCAATGCTTTTCAATAGCAGTCACATGACTGACAAAAAAAGGTTGTTATTCTGAAACGGTGTAAATTGAACCGTTGTAAACCGAGGGCTACCTGTATATGCATATATTAATATACATATATATTTTTTATTTACTCCCCATAGCTGCGCCACTTGCCCCTTCGCTCAGCCATAAGAACAAGGAGCCCATTGTAACCTATGGAAGCGAGCTCTTGTGAGTGCAAAGCTTCCCTGCAATGAAAATGCATTCACATTGTGCTCATATTATAATACAAGTGCACATTTGCGTGCTCCAGTATTATTGAGTGGAGCGCAAATATCGCGCTCACGAAAGTGCAATTGTCTGACATGATCCGCTCAGCTTGTGAACTGCTTGTGCAATGTTGCCCCCTGCAGATTAAGACCGCTGCTTCACAAATGCTGTTTCCGGCGAGCCTGAAGGCTTGCGCGGAAAAAGGGGCATCAGGGCCTATTCGGCCCTTGATAAATTGGCCCCAGAATCTGGCCCCTTGTAAAAAAGAGCTTTGTACTATTATATTATAAAGATATTTGTAGAGCACCAACAGATTCCACAGCGCTAACTGTAGAAGCCATTTCGTAGGCAGAGAATTCCTCCTTATTGAATTTGCATTAAATAGTTTACATATCAGTACATTAGATGGGTCTCCCTTTAACATAATAGTAATATGATATAAAAAGAAAATTATTGTATATTTTACGTGAACTTGAGAACACAAAAATATCTTACACGTTTATATAATTTGTCTCAATAATAATAAATATGAACTTAGGGGAACTACGGAATGAAAACGATTATGTAAAACTAAGATCTAAAAAAACAACAAAATAAAGATATTTTCATACAGAATAAATATTTAATTTTCTAAACTTCAATTAAGTTAAATCAGTGTATATTTTTAACACAGTAATGGGCATTATTTAAATGATTTACTTTTAATGTGAAGAGTTTAATAAAGCATAACTTTATAAATCGACAATAAGAGTCTATTTATCCATAACAAAAGTCTTATTTATATTTGCCAATCATTCAATGAACATTTGTTTGAAAGTAGAGTGCATATGATAGCAATAAATTAACAGAATATGACAGCTGTAAAAATACCTCTTCAGTTCTCAAATGATGAGCAGCATTAAAAGAAAATGTTCTCTGCAGTCATAGGCCATAGATATAACAGAAAATATGCAACCAAGCTTGTACCATGTGACATAGGAGTTGTATTAAAAACATTATTATCAATAAACATGTATCATGACATTGGAGAGGAGTTCAAAGGAAATGTTTTATAACTGAATATTTTAAAATATCAGGTATTGTTAGAGAGCAAGAGTAAGAGATGTGAAAGTCAAAATGTTGCCTTTAGTGTCTTCCATGTTGCCCTGTGCTGCCACCCCCCTCCCTCCTTGTGTGGATGAGTTCATATTTATGGTAAACTCTTAACACTCACTGATAAGGTAACATTCTAGTAAATCGCAGGGGCAGATTTACTATTGGTGGAGCAGGTACCGTGGCACTAGGGCCCAAGTGCTGGGGGAGGGGCAAAGCAGACAGTCTATACATAGGTGTGTGTGCGGAATGTGCACAATTCTAATGCAGGTAGCCTTTTAATAGTGGAGGCTGCAGATCCATCTATCTATCTATCTATCTATCTATCTATCTATCAATATATCATGTATCTATCTATCTCTCTTCTATCCTCAAAGTCATTAAACAGAGCAACAAGTATACTATTGCTATTGCTTACATTCATCTTGAACTCCTACTATTATGCCCTTAATCTCTATAAGCAACACAACTTCTCTACTCTTATCTCTAATCTTTCTTCAAACCCAAAACGTCTGTTCTCCACTTTCAATACTCTTCTCCGCCCACCCCCACCCCCTAATACAACTGTCAGCTCAAGCCACTTCAATAACAAAATCGACTCCATCAGAAACTAAATCAGCTCTTAACATAATTCCATTCTCTCACACCCTCAAAAGCTCTCAATCAACCACAAACCACATAGCCATAAACTTAGCTCTTTCGACCCTGTTACTGAGGAAGATGTTTCGGCACTAATACTGCTCTCTCATCTCTTACCCCTATACTTACACACATTTTCAACCTCTCCTTCAGCATGGGTATATTTCCCTCATCTCTGAAACATGCACTGTTCACACCTATCCTCAAAAAACCTTCCCTTGATCCTACCTCCCCATCCAACTACCGCCCTATTTCCCTCCTCCTCTTGCCTCAAAGCTAGTATATGCACGCCTATCCCATTTCCTTACATGAAACTCCCTCCTTGACCCACTGCAATCTGGATTTCATTCTCATCACTCCACAGAGACAGCAATTGTTAAGGTTACCAACTACCTACTTACAGCAAAATCAATAGGCCACTTCTCTCTGCTTATCCTCCTTGATCTGTCCGCACAGCCTTTGATACTGTTAACCACCCTCTTTTGCTCCAAATTCTCCAATCCTTCTGCATCTATGAAACAGCCCTCTCGTGGCTCTCTTTCTACCTGTCAAACCGTACCTTTAGTGTAGCCTTCTCTGGGGCCTCCTCTGTCCTGTCACCACTTTCTGTCGGAGTACCGCAAGGCTCTGTCCTCGGTCCACTTCTCAATCTACACGTCATCATTAGGTTCCCTAATAAAGTCCCACGGTTTCCAACATCATTTGTATGCCGACGACACCCAAATCTATGTCTCTGCACCAGACCTATCTCCTTCCTTGCTAACCCATGTCACTAACTGTCTTTCTCACATCTCTTCCTGGATGTCCTCTCACTACCTCAAGCTAAATCTCTCCAAAACTGAGCTCCTTATTTTCCCCCCTTCTTCCAAAATATCCACCCCCAATCTCTCTATAACTGTCAACAACGCCATCATTACCCCTACCCCGCATGCCCGATGTCTCGGGGTCACATTTGACTCAGATCTTTCTTTCACACCTCACATTCAGTCCTTGGCTAAAGTTTGCTGCTTCCACTTTAAAAACATCTCTGAAATTAGACATTTCCTTACACAAGACACAAATAAGATTTTAATCCACTCTCTCATCCTTTCCTGCCTTGATTACTGCAACTCTATCCTTTCTGGTCTCCCCACCTGCCACCTAGCTCCTTTACAATCCATAATAAATGCCTCTTCCAGGCTCATCTCCCTTACACGTCACACTTTATCTGCTGCACCTCTCTGCCAATCCTTTCACTGGCTTCCTCTTGCCTATAGGATTAAACAAAAAATTCTCACTCTGACATACAAAGCCCTCAACTGCACTGCCAGGGGAGAAACTACAGGGGGTGCAGAGGTCGCAATTTTTAAAAAAATAAAAAACGTTGACCTGCCACTGCCTGCACTGATATCATGTGAGTGTGACATGATGCTTCACTAGTGTCTCTGACTACAGAGGTTAGTCTTTCTGTTTTACCCATTGGTGTTTATTGTGTGTGTGTGTATGTATGTATGTGACTGTGTGTGTATTTATGCATGTATGTGTGTATGTGTGTGTGTATGTTTTTGGAACCAGCAAATTACAGACCTTGTTACTACAGCATGGGGGGAGGGGGTAAACAGTGTCACTATACAGTACCACTATATACAGTACGGGGGGGGCTGGACTATGTCACAGACTACTATTGTCACTTTATAAAGTACTAGGGCGGGTAGGGTCAAGCTAGCCATCTCACCAGCAGATTACAGACTGTGTCACTCACTCACTATATACAGTACTGGTGGGTTAAACAGTGTCACTATATACAGTAATAGAGGGTCAGACCATCTCACAGACTTTGGGCACAGGGTACCGCCTTTTGCAGACATGTAATCTGATTCACATTTTTTTCTGTGTTAAATGTTAAAAAAAAAAGATATGTATCAAATTCACTTTTTTTGGGGGGGGGTGGGGGGCCCTTCTTAGATTCTTGCACCTGGACCCTGTGGTTTCTAGTTACGTCTATGTGCACTGCTCCTCCCTATATCTCAGACCTTGTCTCCAGATACTCTCCCTCCTGTCCCCTTCGCTCTGCTCATGACTTCCTACCCTCTCCTCTTTATACCAGTTCCTCTCCTCCATTGCTATCCCTGAACCCCCTTAGCATGTAAGCCTAAGAATCCAGCTGTTTGTAGATCACCTTCTTAAGAGCTGACTACTACAGTGCAATTCTTGGCAGGACCCTCTACCCATTTGTTCACTATAAGTGTTTTGTTGCACTGCCTATGTTTATAGCGCTGCAGAATCTGTTGGCGCTCTACAAATAACTGATAATAATAATAAATAATAATATTGCTTACCTTTGGGGTTGCAAATCCAGCTGTCTGTATGTCTATCTAGCTATCTATCTATCCATCTGTCTGTCTATCTGTCTATCTATCTTCTATCTTCAAAGTCATTATAAAGAGAAGCATGTATATCATTGCTATTGCTTAATACTAATTTACCTTTGGGGGCTCCCAAAATAAAATTGCACCAGGGCCCTCTGTTGAGTAAGTCTACTACTGGGTTAACATTAATTACAGATTAATTATAATTTCTGATAATGAGTCAGTCTTCATATTTTCCTTTGGTAGACGGTGCTTATCTATAAGCTATAACAGTTAATTGTATAATGTGTATATAAGTTCTCAAAACAAGTCAGTATGTCTGTTTTTCTGTAAATTACAAACAGTTGAGGGGATGAGAGGGCGCTAACAAAAGCCAGGAAAAATACACCACACTTAATTGGTAAATACTATATAAATAAGTGAATGTGAATCAACCAATATATGCGATAATAAAAATCTTACATTTGAAAGACAACTTATCTAATATGTAATGAATATAAAAAACAAATAATGCAAATCGAAAAATTGATATAAGTTAAAAAAATGTACTATATTAAGCACAAAAAAAATATATAAGGGACGTCTCCCTTTACAATGATCATATTTTAAATATACTATATAAATGACTACTAGAATACCACCCTAAAAAATGTATTAAAACAATTGATGTCAAATATTGTTAAAAGTTCATCTTGTGTATGCAGTAATATATCCAAGAGATAAATGAAGTTAATATCCGGATGGAAAAAATAGAAAAAAATACAATTTGATTGATGTATTGTCTAATACTTGCAAATATTATCCCCTTTACTTAAATGTTGTATATTGCAACTATGTTGCTAACGGAGATAAGTTTTATGAATTGCAACTCTTAATCCTTGGGAACGTGCTTTGTGAATAGTCTTAGATATTCCATCTTATAACGACACTCTGTTTGATTTTTAACAGTCTTGGGTGTGTGAGCCACTATCAGATAATATCACTCCGTGGTGTTATGCCAGATTCTCTTTAGGCAGAATTGGTCTGTGTAATATTGCTCACCTTATAAACAAATGATGGCGGTGGATCCAATAGTGTATGGCAGCCTTATTTAGTAGCTGAGCTAACACACTCACCGCTCCGAAGATAATCTCCTATGGTCACGTCTTTTGTGGATTCTCTCCGCTCTTTGTGCAGACAGGAGGCCGACAGCAGCAGCTGAACTAATACACTCACCGCTCCGAAGATAATCACTAGGTACCTAGTGAAAATTGCTCTTGCAGGGAAAACAACTTCCTTCCTTCTACGCGTTTCACCCAATATAGGGCTTTATCAAGATCTTGATAAAGCCCTATATTGGGTGAAACGCGTAGAAGGAAGGAAGTTGTTTTCCCTGCAAGAGCACTAGGTACCTAGTTCACTGCCCGTGCGTGTCACACGCTAAGTGCGGGTCTTCACTGGCAAATTTACTTCTGCTGCTGTCGGCCTCCTGTCTGCATAAAGAGCAGAGAGAATCCACAAAAGACGTGACCATAGGAGATTATCTTCGGAGCGGTGAGTGTGTTAGCTCAGCTGCTGCTGTTGGCCTCCTGTCTGCACAAAGAGTGGAGAGAATCCACAAAAGACGTGACCATAGGAGATTATCTTCGGAGCGGTGAGTGTGTTAGCTCAGCTACTAAATAAGGCTGCCATACACTATTGGATCCACCGCCATCATTTGTTTATAAGGTGAGCAATATTACACAGACCAATTCTGCCTAAAGAGAATCTGGCATAACACCACGAAGTGATATTATCTGATAGTGGCTCACACATCCAAGACTGTTAAAAATCAAACAGAGTGTCGTTATAAGGTGGAATATCTAAGACTATTCACAAAGCACGTTCCCGCAAGGATTAAGAGTTGCAATTCATAAAACTTATCTCCGTTAGCAACATAGTTGCAATATACAACATTTAAGTAAACGGGATAATATTTCCAATATTAGACAATACATCAATCAAATTGTATTTTTTTTCTATTTTTTCCATCCGGATATTAACTTCATTTATCTCTTGGATATATCACTGCATACACAAGATGAACTTTTAACAATATTTGACATCAATTGTTTTAATACATTTTTTAGGGTGGTATTCTAGTAGTCATTTATATAATATATTTTAAAATACGATCATTGTAAAGGGAGACGTCCCTTATATATTTTATGTGTTTAATATAGTAAAGTTTTTTAACTTCAATTTGTCGATTTGCATTATTTGTTTTTTATATTCATTACATATTAGATAAGTTTTCTTTCAAATGTAAGATTTTTATTATCGCATATATTGGTTGATTCACATTCACTTATTTATATAGTATTTACCAATTAAGTGTGGTGTATTTTTCCTGGCTTTTGTTAGCGCCCTCTCATCCCCTCAACTGTTTGTAATTATCATTGTGGCCATTTGGAGAATTGGTCAGAGAAAGGCTAGGGAATATCTTTAGACCGCAGCGCTATTTATATCTCTTTTTATTTGTTTTTCTGTCAACCAAAGCTGAAAATGCACCTATGTTTTTAGAATCAGATACTTTCTTGAACCATATATAAATAACATAGGGAAATATTTATGAATATTTAAAGGGACATTTAACACCTCAAGATTTTAATATAAATGGTTTAATTACATGCGGTAAAACAACTTTGCAATATACTTACATTATTTATTTCGTTCTCCTTTCCTGTAATTTAGTTCTGAATATTCTGGGCTTTCCAATTCATGTAAAACATAAATATTCAGACACAGCTATATTCCGCACAGTCATTGGTTGCACTCTAGTAAACTATTTATAACCATTCCTAATTGGCCTCAGCAGAAAAGGTTACTTAAGTTACAATATGGCTGCACCCACTGCTTTATTGACCTTAACTTTACCCTTATTTTTTCATTATTTAAACAACTAATATAAATTTTAAACATATATGTATAAATTATTCTCAGGCTATGCTTTCCTCCCAATACATCATTCAAGAAATGATTTTTTTAGGGCTAGATTACAAGTGGCGTGGTATACTGCGTTTTCGCAATCGTGAAAACTTCGGTAGAGTTACGTTTTTTTTCGCTAGTCTGGTTGCACTCGTATTACAAGTTAAAAAAATCTTATTTTGTGCAAGTGGTAACCCGACTAGCGCAAAAATCTGAACATCGAATATTGCATGCACGTTTCACGTATACTCCCATAGAAGTTAATGGGAAAAAAAAAAGTGGAAAAAAAGCTCTGAGATCACGGTAGGAATTAAATTTGTTCAACTTGTAATAAAAGCACAATTAAAACGAATTGCGAAAACAATCGATTGCTTGAAAACATTTGTGCTTCATTGTAATCTAGCCCTTAGTGTTTAACGTCCCTATAAAATGTATAAAGTATATATATATTAATGGGGTTAGAATTGGCATAGAACAAAAGTGAATCTTCCATCCTCATTAGTTGACACTGGAATCAATAGACTGACAATGATATTGCTAAATAATTTATGAATAGTCTAAATTTTCATTTTTAAAGCTTTTTCCAGTCTAAATTTTAACTTTTTAAAGCCCTTCCTCCCTGCAGAACAGCCTTTGCTCACCCTTAGAGGAACAGTTTTAACTGAATGAACAAGTTAACAAATGGTTTTTGTTGCATGCATTTGCGTGTTTGGATTTTATTTAGCCACAAATAACACCATTAGTTTTAAAAACATTCATGCAAATGAGAATGCACTTGTCTAGTAACTGATTAAAATGATCACCTTAAAGGGTCAGTTAGCACAGCTCTAAAGTTTGCTTAAAGGGACATTAAACCCCAACATTTTCTTTTGTGATTTAGACAGAACATGCAATTTTAAAATAATTTCCAATTAATTTCTATTATCCAACTTTCTTCGTTCCCATGATATTCTTTGTTGAAGAGTTACCTAGGCAGGTATCTGGAGCTCTACATGACAGGAAATAGGGCTGCCATCTAGTGCTCTTGCAAACGGATCTAGTGCTCTTGCAAATAGTGCTGCCATCTAGTGCTCTTGCAAACGGATCTAGTGCTCTTGCAAATAGTGCTGCCATCTAGTGCTCTTGCAAACGGATCTAGTGCTCTTGCAAATAGTGCTGCCATCTAGTGCTCTTGCAAACGGATCTAGTGCTCTTGCAAATAGTGCTGCCATCTAGTGCTCTTGCAAACGGATCTAGTGCTCTTGCAAATAGTGCTGCCATCTAGTGCTCTTGCAAACGGATCTAGTGCTCTTGCAAATAGTGCTGCCATCTAGTGCTCTTGCAAACGGATCTAGTGCTCTTGCAAATAGTGCTGCCATCTAGTGCTCTTGCAAACGGATCTAGTGCTCTTGCAAATAGTGCTGCCATCTAGTGCTCTTGCAAACGGATCTAGTGCTCTTGCAAATAGTGCTGCCATCTAGTGCTCTTGCAAACGGATCTAGTGCTCTTGCAAATAGTGCTGCCATCTAGTGCTCTTGCAAACGGATCTAGTGCTCTTGCAAATAGTGCTGCCATCTAGTGCTCTTGCAAACGGATCTAGTGCTCTTGCAAATAGTGCTGCCATCTAGTGCTCTTGCAAACGGATCTAGTGCTCTTGCAAATAGTGCTGCATCTAGTGCTCTTGCAAATAGTGCTGCCATCTAGTGCTCTTGCAAACGGATAAGATTCTTTCAAAACTGCTGCCATAGGGGCCTATTTATCAAAGGTCTTGCGGACCTGGTCCGACAGTGCGGATCAGGTCCGCAATACCTCGCTGAATGCGGAGAGCAATACGCTCTCCGTATTCAGCATTGCACCAGCAGCTCACAAGAGCTGCTGGTGCAACGCTGCCCCCTGCAGACTCGCGGGCAATCGGCCGCCAGCAGGGAGGTGTCAATCAACCCGATCGTACTCGATCAGGTTGAAGTGCGGCGATTCCTGTCCGCCTGCTCATAGCAGGGGGACAGGGTTATGGAGCAGCGGTCTTTAGTCTGAAGACTCGCCAGAAACACGGGCCCACAAGCTCCGTTCGGAGCTTAATAAATGGGCCCCGTATAGTGTTCCAGAAATAAGCCGGCTCCTAAGCTTCCGTCTCTGCTTTTCAACAAAAGATGCAAAGAGAACAACGAACAATTGATAATAAAAGCAAAATAGAAAGTTGTTTAAAAATGTTTACTCTATCTGAATCATGAAATAAAAAATGATTTTCCTTTAAAATGAATATTATTTGAACTTTCATTCACTTTTAATTGTGGTCAATTTTTATCCCGTTTATGGATTTGCTTAAAGTTTAGCCTTTAAATTACTATTACATAACCCTGTATTTCGCTGGGCTTAAAAGTACAGCACTATGCCTGTGGAAATTGATTGACGGGAATAAAAGCTATGAACAATAACTGGCTTAAATACAGTGTACAATAGACAGGAAACTAATATTCAACTTCCAAGCCGATATCCCTTTTCATCTTTTTCGGAAACCAAACAGTCTGTGTTTTCTAGCGAATAATTTGGATTTGCTCGGGATGTCTTCCACTTTCTCATCATACGCGTACTCCTAGCAGAGGAAACTGTGGGCTACGCTGGGTAAATGCAACTTCAGTATGCAGAGGAAACATTTCAAGGTGCATATCGCTTATGGCTTTCTGCAATTCTCAATACACAATGTTATCACTAATTTACAGAACAAAATCATTTCCAAGTCTCAAGGGTTCACATAATTTAGAGTTTCACATTGGTACATTGCCATTTATTTTGTTATTGTTCCTTTAAGAGTTGTGTCAAAGTTAAAGTCTATTAATTAAGCAGAGTGAAAAAGCAATGTATTGTACTTTGATTATTTATTTTACATTATTTTTGTAATTTAACTTACTTAAAGGGCATGTAATTTTAAACAACTTTGCAATTTACTTTTATCATTAAATTTGCTTTGTTCTCTTGGTATTCTTTGTAGAAAGCTAAACCTAGGTAGACTCATATGCTAATTTCTAAGCCCATGAAGGCCACCTCTTAGCTCAGGGCATTTTGAAAATTTTCTACAGCTAGACGACGCTAGTTCATTTGTGCCATATAGATAACATTGTGCTCATGCATGTGGAGCTACCTAGGAGTCAGCACTGATTGGCTAAAATGCAAGTCTGTCAAAAGAACTAAAATAAGGGGGCAGTTTGCAGAGGCTTAATGACAGAGGTAAAAAGTGTATTATTATAACTGTGATGGTTATGCAAAATTGGGGAATGGGTAACAAAGGGATTATCTATCTTTTTAAATAATAAAAAATCTGGTGTAGAGTGTACATTTAAAGAGACATAAGACCCATATGCTAAATCACTTGAAAGTGATGCAGCATAACTGTAAAAAGCTGACATGAAAATATAACATGAACATCTCTATGTAAAAAAGGAAGATATTTTACATAAAAATGTCTTCAACTCACTAGAGTTAACTGCTCTGTGATTCAGATTTACTTTGTTTACTGTCATCTGCATGGTAAACGGAAAAAAAATAGCCAATCAGCTTCATCAGTGCTTAGTTCACACTTTGTAATGTTGTGATCACGTAGAATTTCACTGAAATATTGTGAGATTTCATAGTAAACTTCCTTAACACTTCAACCACTCCTTAACCACTTCACTACTTTCCAGAGGAAATCAAAAAGTTGTTTAAAATTACATGCTGTAGCTGAATCATGAAAGGCGAGGCCATGAGGAGAGTTCAAAGAGCTCAAAAGAGGGGGGGATAGAGAGAGCAAACAAGAGGGAGAGAGAGAGCAAAAGAGACGGGGTAGGGAAAGCAAAAGAAAGGGGAGAGAGAGATCAAGAGGGGAGATAAAGAGAGCAAAAGAGAGGGAGAGAGATAGCAAAAGAAAGGGGGAGGGTAGAGTAAATGAAAGGGGAGAGAGAGAACAAAAGAGGGAGATAGAGAGAGCAAAAGAGAGGGGGAGGGAGAGCAAAAGAAATGAGAGAGAGAGATCAAAAGAGGGGAGATAGAGAGAGCAAAAGAGAGGGAGAGACAACAAAAGAGTATGAGGGAGAGCAAAAGAAAGGGGAGAGAGAGATCAAAAGAGGGAGATAGAGAGAGCAAAAGAGAGGGAGAGAGACAGTGAAAGAGAGGGGAAGGGAGAGCAAAAGAAAGGGAGAGAGAGATCAAAAGAGGGGAGATAGAGAGAGCAAAAGAGAGGGAGAGAGACAGAAAAAGAGAGGGGGAGGGAGAGCAAAAGAAAGGGGAGAGAGAGAGCAAAAGAGAGGGGGAGGTAGAGCAAAAGAAAGGGGAGAGAGATCAAAAGAGGGGAGATAGAGATAGCAAAGAGAGGGAGAGTGACAGCAAAAGACAGGGGGGAGAAAGTGGAGAGAGAGCAAAGAGAGGGGGGGAGAGCGCAAAAGAGGGAAGAGAGAGAGAGAGCAAAAGAGAGGAAAGAGAGAGAGCAAAAGAGAGGGGGGAGAGAGAGCACAAGAGAGGGGGGAGAGAAAGAGCAAAATAGAGGGGGAGAGAGACAGCAAAAGAGAGGGGGAAAGAGAGCAAAATAAAGGGGGGAGAGAGAGAACGCAAGAGAGAGGAGGAAAAGAGAGTTAAAGAAAGGGGAGAGAGAGAGCAAAAGAGAGGGGGGTAGAGAGAGCAAAAGAAATGGGGAGAGAGAGAGAGCAAAAGTGGGGGGCAAGAGAGAGCAAAAGGGAGGGGGGAGAGAGCGCAAAAGGGAGGGGGGAGAGAGAGAGCAAAAGAAAGGGGGGAGAGAGAGCAAAAGGGGGGATAGAGAAAGCAAAAGAGGGGGGATAGAGAGAGCAAAAGAAAGGGAGAGAGAGAGCAAAAGAGAGTGGAGAGAGAGCAAAAGAAAGAGGGAGAGAGACTGCAAAAGAGAGGGAGAGAGAGAGCAAAAGAGGGGGGATAATGAGAGCAAAAGAGAGGGAGAGAGAGAGCAAAAGAGGGGGAGAGAGAGAGCAAAAGAAAGGAAGAGAGAGAGCAAAAGAGAGGGGGAGAGGTAGAGAGAGGGGGAGGAGAGCGCAAAAGGAGGAGGAAAAGAGAGGGGGAGAGAGAGAGCAAAAGAGAAGAGGAGGAGAGAGAGAGAGCAGAAGAGGGGGGATAGAAAGAGAGCAAGGGGTGGAAGCGCTGTACTGCAAAAATTGGCCCGTGTACAGGGCTTTAGGACTAGTAATTCATAAACACATAAGGATTATATGAGCTTGATAGAGATTTCTATTGCCATTTGCAAGTACAAATCATGTCAGGCCCCACAGTAGCATACATGTGCATGTCTTGGGCTGTATAGATCTGGCCTCATTAACTGGTAGCTATATATGAATGTTGGTTGCAGTCTCTAGCTTCATGTCACCTCCTTCCTAATACTAAAAATAGGCATGTAATCTTTATCAAATAACTGTGTTCTGCCAAACCACCTTGTTTTATTGCTCGTCGCAGATTTTGCTCTTTTTACAAATTAAAGGTTTGTGGTAACCTGTGTCGAACAATGTCTATCAGCGCCAATTTTCCAGCATATATACATATAAACACATAAATACACATGAATACACATATATACCCATATAAACACATAAATACACATGAATACACATATAAACACATAAATACACATGAATACACCTATATACACATATAAACACATAAATGCACATGAATACACATATAAACACATAAATACACATGAATACACCTATATACTCATATAAACACATAAATACACATGAATACACATATAAACACATAAATACACATGAATACACCTATTACACATATAAACACATGAATGCACATGAATACACATATAAACACATAAATACACATTAATACACCTATATACACATATAAACACATAAATACACATGAATACACATATAAACACATAAATACACATGAATACACCTATATACACATATAAACACATAAATGCACATGAATACACCTATATACACATATAAACACATAAATACACATGAATACACATATATACACATATAAACACATAAATACACATGAATACACCTATATACACATATAACACATAAATGCACATGAATACACCTATATACACATATAAACACATAAATACACATGAATACACATATATACACATATAAACACATAAATACACATGAATACACCTATATACACATATAAACACATAAATGCACATGAATACACCTATATACACATATAAACACATAACTACAGATGAATACACATATTACACATATATACAATATATACACACAAATATATACACACCAGCAGCAAAAAAATATGACTCGCTTTTTTTTAGCAATAAAGTATTTTTTAATTGTACAGTGGATTGTTTTCTAGCCATAAAGTTATTGCACACTTAAAGGGACACTGAACCCAAATTTTTTCTTTTGTAATTCAGAAAGAGAATGCAATTTTAAGCAACTTTCTAATTTACTCCTATTATCATTTTTTCTTCGTTTTCTTGCTATCATTATTTGAAAAAGAAGGCATCTAAGCTTTTTTTTTTGTTTCAGTACTCTGGACAGCACTTTTTTATTGGTGGATGAATTTATCCACCAATCAGCAAGGACAACCCAGGTTGTTCACCAAAAATGGGCCGGCATCTAAACTTACATTCTTGCATTTCAAATAAAGATACCAAGAGAATGAAGAAAATTTGATAATAGGAGTAAATTAGAAAGTTGCTTAAAATTTCATGCTCAATCTGAAAATTTTGGGTACAGTGTCCCTTTAATAGACTATAGTATAGTGTAAATATAACTTTTATATGCACTGGGAAACAAACAAAAAATGTGTGCAACTCACTTTTTTGCTATATTCACTTTATTGAGACGGCCCAGAACCAAACCCGCAATATCTCAGAGGTATGTATATATATAATATATATATATATATATATAAATATATATATATTATATATAATATACACACACACATATACTTTGATGAACCTTACTGAACTAAATACCATGGCAATAAAAATACTTTTTCCTGCCTTGATAGCCTTGATCTGAAGTGTACTTAGCAAGTCCTCTGTATTATGTGGATTATTACTGGCAGAAAGTATCTCACAGCAGTTCCAGCATACCATGCTACGCTTTACAGTCAGCAATTTGTTAAGCCGCTATGACTGTCAGATCTCTGCAGACTGAATTCTGTCAGTCAGAAGGTATCCTTAGAGCGGCTCAGCACTAGCTATCTTCAGGATGAGTGCTGTTCGCTTCCTGGGTGAACCAGTGTCTTGTATTACATACAATTCTATAATATGAGCACCTGTTGATGTCTCTGCATTTGTGGTTTAATAGAAAGAGAAATCCAAACCAATGCTAGGAAATGTCTTGCTTAATGCCGAGCATAAAATGGGATTCATCAGTTAGAAATAACTGATACTGTATGGAGTCAAGCACTGCGTTTATCTCAGAGCATCTGTTAGGGTGTTTGTGGTCACAACTTCCGGACATATTCACAGAAATAATTACCACTCTAGAGAATTACACTAGAATGTAATATGCTCGGCTGTAAGTGTACGAGTACATTCCTGACCTTGCCAGGTGCAGGTGGAAGATGTTGAGAATTCAGATTAGAAACAGTTTGCAAATCTTTTTTTTTTTTTACCACTTAATAGATAGCAGCATTGCATTATTTGAAATGAAGTCTATCTCTAGAGCAGAAAAACAACTAAAATATGTCCTCAAATAGGACATAGCATAAGATCCTGAAAGGCACTAAATCAGTATAAAGGTATATTTTTAAGAGGTTTCTTCAGCCTCTCTTACTTCACCAGTTATTACGTTATTCTCTTGAGCAGATTCACTAAAGTTCTTCCATTCTTTGACTATTAGCTATAAAGAATGTCTATTAAATTTAGGAGCCATAATAATTATTCAGGAGTCAGTGGCATCACTAGAAATTAATTAATTCCACTTCCTGGAGACCCACTGGTAATTTTATGGCGTGCCATGGTAAGGGAGAGGTAGAGCATGTCATGGGAAGGGTTGGGTGCAGTAGCTGGGGCAGGGAAGCAAAGAACACCACCATTGAGGGGGCATATGGGGGAGCCATCCAGTATGCTAGTGAATCCGTGGCCTCTCCTGGCGATCCCACTGATTAACACACCTTAACACTTTACTTTTTTTCTCACCACTTGTAATCTGGCCCTAAAGATTTATCTGAGAGGGCACATTTCATGATTAAAAAAACTTTACACTCAACTTTAAACCCCCCATAAATGTCTTAACCATAGTAACATGCAACGTGAATTTATAAGGGATTAAATGCCATACACTGCTCCGTGGGAATCGGAACCAGTAACTTTAACTATATACATAATACATGTTTAACGTAAACCTTGTAACTTCTAATATAGAAATAAATACATTGCAACTTCTTGTGGTTATAAAACCCGCAGGTCACGTTTATTGTGACAACCAAGAAACTCACCGGAACAGCACAAATAACATGGACCTGGGGGGAGGCAATCAGGCACTATATAATTTATAGTAACCCCTGCTAGCAAGCTGGGCCGTACCAGAGATGCAGGAGAATAAGCAGAGCGTAGCTCAATAATTAGATGGCTTAGGGAGTTCTCGGCTTCGGATCGCACAAATAGGGGACCCTAGACGCGTATCTGAGGATTTCACCCCTGCCTGAAATAGCAGTCACTCTACCTCGATCACATCCTGCACCCCTGACCTGGCCCAACCACCAGCGGTAGGGTGTGAACCCACCACTCCAAACCATTAGGATCAGGGTCAACTAGGTGCAAACCACATTGAACACCTAGGGAGCTGAAACATAACGTCCTCGCACTTGTAAAAAAAGACTGGCTAGACCTCATCATGCCGCGGACTCCCCTAACACTAAAGGAACCACCCTAGTGATGGATCCAACTAATGATTGCCGCATAGAACTTGCAAAGGGAGGGATAGGTTGGGGAAACTTCAAAGGAACATTGTACTTCCTGTACAGGACTTAAAAGGGTAAGCCAAACCCCTCCTCTCCTAATTGCAAAAATTGTTTCACACACACAAGCACACATACAAGCGCACACATACACACAAGCACACACACACACAAGCACACACACACAAGCACACACACAAGCACACACACACACAAGCACACACACACACACAAGCACACACACAAACACACACACACAAGCACACAAACACACAACACACACAAGCAAACAACACACACACACACAAGCACACACAAACACACACACACCCACAAGCACACGCACACACACAAGCACACGCACACTCCCACTCCTCCTTCCTGGCCTTAACCCTTATGTGCATTCCAGGCCATTTGCCGTACATTTCCTTTATATAGTTTGCCTGCTTGTACTGTATTTATCCTGCTCATTCTTCTAGCTACCCCATAGAAGTTGAACTGTATAAGTTATACTTAAAAGGACAGTAAAGACAAAATTAAACTTTTCATGATTCAGATAGAGCATTCCGATTCACTTCTAGTATCAGATTTAGGGCCAGATTACAAGTGTAGCAAGTGTAGCACTAAATATAACAAGTATAGCACTAAATATAGCTTTCATTAAAGCGATAGAATTGCGCTCCACTGTGCAATACCAGCGCTTCCTTTGGGAGCCTTGTTCTGATGCCATTGGAGATGGCATCAGAACTTCAGAGCCAGCGAAGGGTGCAAGTCAGGCAGTGATGGCAGCAAATATAAATATATACGTATATGCTGATTATATGTATCTGTCTATATACACAAATGAACACATAAATATATACATAAATATATACGTATATGCTGATTATACATACTGTATATATGTATGTGTATATACACAAATTAACACATAAATATATAGATATATGCTGATTATATGTATCTGTCTATATACACAAATGAACACATAAATATATACGTATATGCTGATTATACATACTGTTATATGTATGTGTATATACACAAATTAACACATAAATATATAGATATATGCTGATTATATGTATCTGTCTATATACACAAATGAACACATAAATATATACGTATATGCTGATTATACATACTGTATATATGTATGTGTATATACACAAATTAACACATAAATATATAGATATATGCTGATTATATGTATCTGTCTATATACACAAATGAACACATAAATATATACGTAAATATATACGTATATGCTGATTATACATATATATGTATATATACACAAATTAACACATAAATATATACGTATATGCTGATTATACATACTGTATATATGTATGTGTATATACACAAATTAACACATAAATATATAGATATATGCTGATTATATGTATCTGTCTATATACACAAATGAACACATAAATATATACGTAAATATATACGTATATGCTGATTATACATATATATGTATATATACACAAATTAACACATAAATATATACGTATATGCTGATTATACATACTGTATATATGTATGTGTATATACACAAATTAACACATAAATATATAGATATATGCTGATTATATGTATCTGTCTATATACACAAATGAACACATAAATATATACGTAAATATATACGTATATGCTGATTATACATATATATGTATATACACAAATTAACACATAAATATATACATATATGCTGATTATACATACTGTATATATGTATGTGTATATATACAAATTAACACAGAAATATATGCTGATTATACATATATATGTATCAGTGGCGGCTGGTGAATTATGAAGATGGAGGTGCACTTGGCCCCTCCCCTGACCACACCCCTTGAAATAAAGCCACGCCCCTCAGATTGCTCTCTCATATATATATATATATATATATATATATATATATATATATATACACACACACACATATATATATATATATATATATATATATATATATATATATATATATATATATATATATAGGCCCACAAGGGTAGCTTGTCCCTTTAAAGCAAGAAAAAAAAATGTGAAGTGATGTATGGTGTTCTATAACTATTGAAGTAGGCATACCAGGGTAAGTGGCGTTGACACACTTTTTCCTTGGCATATACTGTGATATCACTTGTACTTACAGAGTATGCCCCAACACACAGACAGACACACTTTCCCTCACCCCCACACACACAGACAGACACACTCTCCCTCACCCACACACACACAGACACACTCTCCCTCACCCACACACACACACAGAGACAGACACACTCTCCCTCTCCCTCACCCACACACACACAGACACACTCTCCCTCACCCACACACAGAGACAGACACACTCTCCCTCACCCACACACACACACAGAGACAGACACACTCTCCCTCACCCACACACACACACAGAGACAGACACACTCTCCCTCACCCACACACACACACAGAGACAGACACACTCTCCCTCACCCACACACACAGACACACTCTCCCTCACCCACACACACACAGAGAGACAGACACACTCTCCCTCACCCACACACACACACACACACACACACACACAGAGACAGACACACTCTCCCTCACACAGAGACAGACACACTCTCCCTCACCCACACACACACACACACACAACACACACAGAGACACACACACTCTCCCTCACACACACACACAGAGACAGACACACTGTCCCTCACCCACACACACAGAGACAGACACACTCTCCCTCACCCACACACACACTCCACACTGCTGTCTGCTGTCAGAGTGCTGCACACAACATGTCTGTAAAACTCAGTGATAGGTTTATGTTTTTACAGCCACAAGAAATATATGCAAGGGTTAAACTGCACAGAGAAAAGCAACGTGTCACAAAAAACGGTCTTAGCTTTTCTGTTGAATCTTTACTAAGTTTAATGGCTGCTGCTGAGACAAAGCGTTGCTGACAGCACTAGAAGCACACACACAACAGCACAGTATACATAAAGATATGTAGAAGGTGTGCAGGTAATGAGTGTATATGGCCATAAAATGTATGAGACACAAGTGCAGTTTAACCCTTGCATATCTTTTTTTTGTGGCTGTAAAAACATGACCCTAACACTAACACAGTTTTACAAGCACATCTTTTATTAAGCAGTCAACAAAATTGCTGCAGTTCATGAAAACAAGATTGCATACTAATAAACAGACACTTATATTGTTTGCCTTATTTTTCAGAAATTGTGGATTTTGCACATACATTTTTTTAGTCTCCCAGCGTGCGGCGTAGAAGTCAGTCAGACTCAGCAATGCATATACTCGCCCAGTGCCCCCTCTGCTTTATTTAGTGGAGCGCAGCCATTACGTTGGTGTCTGTAAGTTACAGAGTTAACAAGGTGTTGAAACGTATATGTCTTGGGCTGCAGTCTCATTTTATTATTAAACTAATAATAAAATGAGGCTGCAGCCCAAGACAAATACGTTTCAGCACCTTGTTAACTCAGTCTGTTACACTCGCTTGCTGGTCCGGTGTACTGCTAGCCCATGGTCCGGTGTACTGCTAGCCCACAGCAGGGCAAAAAGTAGAGGAAAATATAAATTGTGCAGATTCAGTACTGTAATTGCATTACAGACAGTACTGAATCTGATTACTTATCAGCGGACTCAATATTTTTTATAAGTTCTCTATTCGCCAGAGCAGAACTTATAAAATATTAAGCCCGCTGATAAGTAATCAGATTCAGTAATATCTGTAATGCAATACTGTGCCAGGCAGACCCCAAACATGCCCCAAACTTACAATTTGGATGTTCCAGTTTCACCTCAGTTTCCACAGCAGACTCCACGTGACATGAGTGGATCCAGGCTAAACAACATCAATGGCGCTTGGGAATAATTAAGAAGTGCGCGGCCACACACATTAGAGGAACATTGGGCCAGACTCCACTCGCTTGCTACTCAATTTCACTTGAGCGCGCTCAGTGCTGCATCCTGACCTGGCCCGGGGCCCCAACCCCAATCAACGAGACTTTTAGACAGTCTAAAATCTTATTATTTTTTTGCTATTAAAAAATAAAAAGTCATATTCAGTTCCCTAATCCACCTCATACACTTAATCATTAAGACAATTAATTATAAAGCTTACTTGATAAACTAGTAGTTTGCCCTCTGCATACGCTATCACCTCATTACTTGTATGACACAGATATCATTGTAGACTGTATTTGCCTGTTAACAGCCAGCAAAAAAAAAGTGCTCCATCTGCTGGCCGCCCATAAAAAAAACACTAGTCGCACACTAAATATTGTGCGATTAAGAGAGGTATAGGCTCAGTTATGGGCTGCGCTGTAGTCACATAGGAAAATTATGCAAATTTATATGGCAGGCTATACTGCTCTACCGCACGTGCGGTAGAGAAGTGAAATAGAGGTATATAAAAGAGGTTGGGTTTTTTTAATAAAAATTGACAACTTGACAGTTTAGACTAGAAAATTTTTGGCTGAATAAATATAATATTTCCAATAGGAGAAATTATATTTATTCATCCAAAAAAATATTTTCTTTCTTTTTTTTTCCCTTTTTCTTTTGGGTGTTCACGTGCGGGAGTGCTCAAATGGAGGAGCCTCCACTGATATGTATGTGTATATAAACAAATTAACACAGAAATATATGTATATGCTAATTATACATACTGTATATATGTATGTGTATATAAACAAATTAACACATAAATATATACTATATGCTGATTATACATACTGTATATATGTATGTGTATATACACAAATTAACACATAAATATATACGTATATGCTGATTATACATATATATGTATGTGTATATAAACAAATTAACACATAAATATATACATATATGCTGATTATACATACTGTATATATGTATGTGTATATAAACAAATTAACACATAAATATATACATATATGCTGATTATACATACTGTATATATGTATGTGTATATACACAAATTAACACATAAATATATACGTATATGCTGATTATACATACTGTATATATGTATGTATATATACACAAATTAACACATATAAACGTATATGCTGATTATACATGCTGTATATATGTATGTGTATATAAACAAATTAACACATAAATATATACGTATATGCTGATTATACATATATATTTATGTGTATATATACACAAATTAACACATAGTATTACGTATATGCTGATTATATGTATGTGTATATACACAAATTAACACATAAATATATACATATATGCTGATTATATGTATGTGTATATACACAAATTAACACATAAATATATACATATATGCTGATTATATGTATGTGTATGTATACAAAAATTAACACATAAATATATACGTATATGCTGATTATACATACTGTATATATGTATGTGTATATACACAAATGAACACATAAATATATACATATATGCTGATTATATGTATGTGTATATATACACAAATTAACACATAAATATATACGTATATGCTGATAATACATACTGTATATATGTATGTGTATATACACAAATTAACACAGAAATATATGCTGATTATACATATATATGTATGTGTATATATACAAATTAACACATAAATATTTACGTATATGCTGATTATACATACTGTATATATGTATGTGTATATAAACAAATTAACACATAAATATATATGTATATGCTGATTATACATATATATTTATGTGTATATATACACAAATTAACACATAAATATATACGTATATGCTGATTATACATACTGTATATATGTATGTGCATATACACAAATTAACACATAAATATATAGATATATGCTGATTATATGTATGTTATATATACACAAATTAACACATAAATATATACGTATATGCTGATTATACATACTGTATATATGTATGTGTATATACACAAATTAACACATAAATATATGCTGATTATACATATATATGTATGTGTATATATATACACAAATTAACACATAAATATATACGTATATGCTGATTATAAATACTGTATATATGTATGTGTATATACACAAATTAACACATAAATATATGCTGATTATACATATATATGTATGTGTATATACACAAATTAACACATAAATATATACGTATATGCTGATTAGACATACTGTATATATGTATGTGTATATACACAAATTAACATATAAATATATGCTGATTATACATATATATGTATGTGTATATATAAACAAATTAACACATAAATATATGCTGATTAAACATATTATTTATGTGTATAATACACAAATTAACACATAAATATATACGTATATGCTGATTATACATACTGTATATATGTATGTGTATATACACAAATTAACACATAAATATATAGATATATGCTGATTATATGTATGTGTATATATACACAAATTAACACATAAATATATACGTATATGCTGATTATAAATACTGTATATATGTATGTGTATATACACAAATTAACATATAAATATATGCTGATTATACATATATATGTATGTGTATATATAAACAAATGAACACATAAATATATGCTGATTAAACATATATATTTATGTGTATAATACACAAATTAACACATAAATATATACGTATATGCTGATTATACATACTGTATATATGTATGTGTATATACACAAATTAACACATAAATATATACGTATATGCTGATTATACATATATATATTTATGTGTATATATATATATATATATATACACAAATTAACACATAAATATATACGTATATGCTGATTATACATATATATGTATGTGTATATACACAAATTAACACATAAATATATATGTATATAACCACATACATATATATATATATATATATATATATATATATATATATATTTACTGGAAACACACAGTTCCCATAGATCACAATGTAAAGGCACCTGACTCCCACCAACTTTAAACCCAAAATACTGCCTAGTGCAGTAATTTTATTAAAAAATAAAGTCGCTGCTATCTTTATTTATAAAATAAGATATACTAGACTGCATTTTGGGGTCATTTGGGGCATATTTATAAAATTAACCAGAGATCTAATCTTTGGTTAATTTTATAAGCACTAATTACTACCCCAAGCTTACGGTAGCAATAACCAGCCACTTGTAATGGCTGATTAATTATTGTGCGTCAGCAAACGGGCACGATAATTTAGCGCTCCACTTGTAATCTAGCCCTACTTTGTTTTCATGGTATCCTTTGTTGAAAATCATACCTACATAGGCTCAAGAAAAGCAATGCACTACTGATAACTGGATGCTGATTGGTGGTTGCACATATATGATATATTGTCTCACCCGAGGTGTTCAGCTAGCTTTTGCAAGTAAATTGGAAATCTGTTTTAAATTACATGCTCTATCTGAATCATGAAAGTTTAATTTTGACTTTACTGTCTTTTTTAGTGTAATACAAGGTGCAATTATTTCTTCCGTCTAGTGATCAAAAGTGTCTTGCAAAACTGCTGCCATATAGTTCTTCAGACTTGTACACAATACCTATCTAGGTGTTCTCTTTAACAAAGAATAGCATAAAAACAAAGTCAATTTGATAATATAATGTAAACTGGAAAAGTCTTTTTCTCAAGTGCATTCTCTATTTAAAATGGATTTCATGTATTTTTAAAGCTGATCGTAATAATATTAACTATATGTCCATCTCTTACAAGTAGCAGAGTAGAGTTAAGCTTATACTAAAATGAGTTACAGTTCCAGAACTGCAAACAGGACGTATTTTTATTCCTGCTTTCCGAGCATTGTATTTTCTGACTGATACAATAAATGGACGGTCCTGTCTTTAGCACAAGCTGTTCTTTAGGATCCAGGTTGGGTTATGCCTGAGGATTGCATAACCTTGTCACTAACAAAACAAGATATTAAAAGACTTACACTCCTTGTTTAGAAATTAAACATTTTAAAAATAAAAAAACAATTCCTAGAATTGTTATTGTTACAAAGGGGGAAAGAAAGCAACAAAAATGTTTTATGAAAGATAATTTTTGTATACAAAGACTGCTTTTTACTTAAAAACATTGTCTTCTTTCAAACACAAGGAGAAAAGTTAATGTACACAAATATAATACAATTACAGTAATTATTTTGTGCGCATGTACCTAAAAGTGAATGTTAACTTTCATGATAAAGTGCCCGGTTTAAAAAAAACACCAAACTATTATTTATTTTAAATTAATTCAAAAGTTTGGAATTCAGAATAAGTTTGGATTTGGGAATTCCGGATTTGGAGATTTGTACCTGTATATGTTTTGCTCTTTGTCACACTGTAAACTCTATTAATTAAGACATGAATATGTTTCTCCTTACAGGTACAGTTTTAAGTGCACAAAGGTTTTTGTTTCATTTTTTTGCACTAGCAGTGTAACATATTAGGCTGCCTGTAGGTCAGTAGAATGCTATTCAGATATGTAAGATAAATACCGTAAAAAAAGCAGTTTCAGTTAATATTATCAGGTTGAGATGTACAAATATAGTATGATGTTATACAGGGCCGCCATCAGGGGGTGACTACAGTCAGTGGTCCAGTGAACCTGGGGGGCCCAGCCAGGCTATGATTATAAAGCACTGTTACTTGCTGTGGGTAGCTGATTTGCATTTATTGCAATCTGATGGCCTATGCCTTGGACAACTTACTGATGTCTGCCTCGCTGCCTTTTCTATACTTTTGAAAGAAATGAGGGTGGTTCAGACCCAGGCCAGGCAGCTGATGAATTCACTATACTATTCTAAAAGGTATTACATTAGTGTTAAAGACAGCCTTGCTAATATAGTGTGATCTGTGCAGGAAATACTGGACTCATGTGCTGTTAATACTGGGTTGTACTGGGACTAGGAACTCTCTGGTATACCTACCTAGAATATACCAGTATTAGCTGGTAGGAGGTAAGGCAGTATTGTGCGATGGGGTTGTGGTGGTTAGGGGGTTAATAGTTTAGGGGCAGTTTCCAAGGGGGTTTGTGGTGATTAGGGGTTAATAGGTTAGGGGTAGTTTGCAATGGGGGTACTGGCTGTTTAGGGGTTACTAGTATAGGGAGATTATAGCAGTGGGCTGTGTCGTTTTAGGGATTAATAGTGTAGTTGGGTAATTTGCGGTGGGTCATATGGCAGTTTACGATTTAATAGTGTAGGGAGTTTATTGTGTGGGCTATATGGTGGTTTAGGGTTATTAGAGTAAGGGGCTGATTGCAATCGGGGTTAACGTGTGAGTGTTAGGTTTTTTTAAACATTGCTGCTCCATTGATTTCAGTGAGATTACTGTGATATCACAAATGCGATATCCTCTGGTTAACTTTTTGCATTCATCGGATTTTGTGCCAGCAAAACCTTTTTACTTTCAATTTGTAATACCAGTGCTTCCCAACGCACACGAAAAAAAGTTAACCTCTAGCGATGTTAACACTCGAGCGGGAGCGGCAATTACCACTCCACTGCTAGCCCATAATCTAATGTATAGATTTGCTTATTTGAAGTTGAATTAGAATATATATCTTATTTTTTTTAAATTTCCTGAAATATTCTAAAATATTTAAATGATAGAGCTATATAAATAAGACATATTTTTAACAATTAATTAAAAAATATTTTAAGATACAATAATTTAGATTATACACAGTTTTGTTTCCTTATTTATGTTTTACTTTTTTAATTATTAGCAAATGTATGCTAATTTTATCCTGACACATACTGAATCTCGAAAAATATATTATATACTTTTATGTTTAATGATTTACGTTTGCATTATCTATATTCTTTACCAATAAAAATAAATACAAAAAAATGCTGGATGGTTGGCAGCTTTGGTGTTCGAAATAAAGTGGATTAAAACTGTATGTTGGGGACTTACTTTGCAAAATGATAGAAGTGGATAATTCTGTTTTTTAATACTAAAAATATATATAAATCGATAGACGTGCATTCATTTTTGGATACACGAAAATGAACTGAATTTTATTTGTTTTCTTTTGGCAGAAGTATGACTAATGAGTTTTCCCTTTAAACAAGACAAGGGGGCAGATTTATTAACTTGCAGGCTGTAGCGAATCATGTCCACCCGACATCGATAAATGCCGATAGCATGCGCTGTCGGCATTTATCATTGCACGGGGGTAGCTTGCAGCATCCGCTACTTGATAAATCTACCCCAAGGAATAAACAAATGAATGCAACATTTAAAAATATATTTTTAAAAAAATTGTACTTTATTTAAAGGGATATGAAACTTACATTTTTTCTTTAATGATTCAGATAGAGCATGCAATTTTAAGCAACTTTCTTATTTACTTCTATTATCAATTTGTCTTACTTGGCATCCTTATTTGAAAAGCAGGAATATAAGCTTAGGAGCCAGCGCTTTTTGGTTCAGGACATGGGCAGCACTTTCCAGTTGGTTTCTATTATTTAATTTGCGTTGTTCTTTTGGCATACTTTGTTGAAAAGTATACCTATGGTGGGCGCGATTACATATGCAGCATCGCCCGCAAAAGCCGGCAACGCTGGTTTTTAGTCAGATATTGCTATTACACATACTGGGCCGCATATAAATGTGGCACGTATATTTCACCCATCGCCCACTAATTTTACTCCTATAAACTAACATAGAATCGCATCGCAAGTCGGTATCACATATTCAGTGCAAGGACTTACGCAGCGAAAATGGTGAAATTGTACTACATTTTCACCTCGCCACAAATAGGCAGGCATAGCAAGCCTTGTGCTGAAAATGTGGGCATTGTAACTCCCTGGAAGTATTAACAAACACCTAATGCATGCGCAATATCTATCTACCTGTCAACCGCCATCTCCCACCACAATAACTAAATAGTATATTAACCCCTAATCCACCATTCCCCACGTCACAAAGTAACTTATTAACCTATAAAACCCTAAACCGCCAACACCCCACATCACAATAAACCGAAATAATCTATTAACTCCTAAACCGCCAACCCCCCACAATGCAAATAACTAATTTCATTACTAAGCCCCTTAACCTAACACCCCCTAAATTAACCTCAATTACCTAAAATTAAAAAATACTAAATTACAATTAAAATAAAAAACCTAACATTACTTTAAAAATAAAAAATAAAAATTTAAATTAATCTAAAATTAAAAAAATAATATGTCTAACAATACAGAAAATTATAAACCAAATTATCAAAAATAAAGAAATTAAACCTAATCCCTATGAACATAAAAAAGCCCCCCAAAATAAAAACAACCGATAATTTAAACTAAACTACCAATAGCCCTTAAAAGGGACTTTTGTAGGGCATTGCCCTAAATTAAACAGTTCTAATCCCCACCCAACAGTAAAAACCCCCACCCACCAAACCCCCCAAAATAAAAAAAACCTAACACTACAAAAAACTGAGCTACCCATTGCCCTTAAAGGGACAGTATACTGTAAAATAGTTTTTCCCTTAATGTGTTTACAATTGCTTTTTTTACCAACTGCAGAGTAAAAAATGTATGAAAATTAGCTTTTTAAGGTTTATTTCTGTATATTAAAGCTCTGATTTTGTGTTTTGAAGCCACAGCCTAATAAAATGGGTTGAGCTTGTAGGTATAATCAGATCTCATTACTGTATCACATTGTGCACATATACCTGCTTCTTTATCTTATATCTGTCCTTAAAACAATCACCAATACTTTGAGAGAACAATGGAAAATCAACATTTTGTTACCTTATCTCTGCTTTATCACACTGGGAGTGTAATTTCTTCTGCTGGCTGTGTTTACAAAGCTTATCTATAACTGGTACGCGCGGCCACAAACTTTCAGAATAGGTGGGGATACCACATGCTAAATTAACAATTTCAAATGCCAATATAAGGGTAAAGGAGCTACTTGTAAACAATTTAATACACTCCAGCAGGTAAAGTGGATCATTGGGAACAAATTAAAGGGGAGAACATTTTTGAGTAAACTGTCCCTTTAAAGGGCTTTTTTATTTTCATAGGGATTAGGTTTAATTTTTTTTATTTTTGATAATTTTGTTTATTTTATTCTGTAATGTTAGACTTTTTTATTTTTTGTAATTTTAGAATAATTTAAAGTTTCTATTATTTTTAAAGTAATGTTAGGTTTTTATTTTAATTGTAATTTAGTATTTTTTAATTTTAGGTAATTGGGGTTAATTTAGAGGGTGTTAGGTTAGGGGCTTAGTAATTAAATTAGTTATTTGCATTGTGGGGGTTGGCGGTTTAGGGGTTAAGGGGTTAATTAGGTTTAATGCATTGTGGGGGGTTGGCGGTTTAGTGGTTAATAGTGTTGATAGGTAGTTGGTGTTGTGGGTAAATGGCGGATTAGGGGTAATACTAACAGTAAAAAACCCCACCCACCAAACCCCCCAAAATAAAAAAACTAACACTAAAAAACCTAAGCTAAAAAAACAAACAAAAAAACAAACAAAAAAAAAAGTCTAAATCCTATTTAAATCAGCCAATAGGATTTCAGTAGATCTAATCCTATTGGCTGATTTAAATTTTTCAGCCTATAGGAATGCAAGGTACCCCATGTTTAAACGGGTACCTTGCATTCCATCTTCAGTGTGCAGCGACGTTCGTACGAAGAGGATCTCCACGCTCGATGGCTCCGTGGTCGCCGGTCTTCTGTTCCGCGGTCACCTCCACTTTGCGCCAGCTTGGTCCTAGATGAAGATAGAAGAGTTTGCCGCGCTGGAAGAATATATGGCCGCCTCCAAGAAGACTTCACCACCTGGAAGAGGACCTTCTCCGCTGGACTTCAGGAACGGTGAGTACCAATTTGGGGGTTAG
The DNA here is from genome assembly GCF_027579735.1 of Bombina bombina. Taxonomy (NCBI): domain Eukaryota; kingdom Metazoa; phylum Chordata; class Amphibia; order Anura; family Bombinatoridae; genus Bombina; species Bombina bombina. The sequence continues at coordinate 8,036 of NW_026510816.1, read as the reverse complement.
ATTAAGGATTTTTTTTATTTTTTGTGGGTTTGTTTTTTTAGATTAGGGTTTTAATGGGCTTGTAAAAGTGCTGAATGCCCATACAAATGTCCCTTTAGGGCAATGGGTAGTTTAGGTTTTTTTAGTGTTAGTTTTTTTATTTTGGGGGATTTGGTGGGGGTTTTTACTGTTGGGTGGGGGTTTTACTGTTAGGGGGGACTTAGTATTTTTAAATGTAAAAGAGCTGTTTAACTACTTAAAGGGACACTGAACCCAATTTTCTTCTTTTGTAATTCAGAAAGAACATGCAATTTTAAGCAACTTTCTAATTTACTCCTATTATCAATTTTTCTTCGTTCTTTTGATATCATTATTTAAAAAAAAAGGCATCTAAGCTTTTTTTTGGTTTCAGTACTCTCTATAGCACTTTTTTATTAGTGGATGAATTTATCCACCAATCAGTAAGGACAACCCAGGTTGTTCACCAAAAATGGGCCGGCATCTAAACTTACATTCTTGCATTTCAAATAAAAATACCAAGAGAATGAAGAAAATTTGATAATAGGAGTAAATTAGAAAGTTGCTTAAAATTTCATGCTCAATCTGAATCACGAAAGAACATTTTTGGGTACAGTGTCCCTTTAAGGCAATTCCCTACAAATTCCCTTTTAAGGGCTATTGGTAGTTTAGTTTAGATTAGGGGGTGTTTTTATTTTGTTTTTGCTTTTTATTTTCATAGGGATTAGATTTAATTTTTTTATTTTTGATAATTTTGTTTATTTTTTTCTGTAATGTTAGACTTTTTTATTTTTTGTAATTTTAGATTAATTTAAAGTTAGTTTCTTTTATTTTTAAAGCAATGTTAGGTTTATTATTTTAATTGTAATTTAGTATTTTTTAATTTTAGGTAATTGAGGTTAATTTAGGGGGTGTTAGGTTAGTGGGCTTAGTAATTAAATTAGTTATTTGCATTGTGGGTTAATAGGTTAATTAGTTTAGGGGTTAATAGGTTAATTAGTAGACATGTGCGTTTCGTTTCGGCAGAATTCATTTCTCGGCTGAATTTTGGCAAATTTGGAGAATCGGATGCTGTCAGGGTGCCAGGAATCAGACTGAGACGAGAAGTGCAAAAATAATCACCCCTCTATTCATAACAAAAAATAATAAAAAGTCCAAAAGTCAAGTAACAAGCCAGGAGTCAAAACCAGCGCTGGTAGTCAGACGAGCCGAGTCAGGAGCCAAAGCGAATAGTCAGACGAACTGGAATCAGGAACAAGGAATACAGCAGAGTCAGGAACAAGCCAGGGATGAGGAACCAGGAAGGACATCAGACAGCCAGGTAATACACAGGAACTCTCACAAACAGGTCTGAGACAACGCAAAGGCAAAGCATACTGAACAGAGGCCCTTTAAATAATAAGTGATGACATCACAATTCTGAGACTGCATCCTGTCTCACATGGATGATGCACACCAGTCTGGCCATAAAAGGAAGTGTAGGAAATGAGCAGCATCCCCCACAATGCACCATAGTCAGCAAGAGAGGTGAGTAAAATGGCTGCCAGCAGCACATGGCAGACAACAGGGTAAAAACCCTGACAGTACCCTCCCCTCAACGACACCTCCCCCGTGGGAGGACAAAAGGCTTATTGGGGAAACGGGCATGGAAGGCATGGAGGAGGGCGGGAGCATGAACATCAGAGGAGGGAGCCCAAGAACGCTCCTCCGGACCATAGCCCCTCCAGTGAACCAAATACTGTACACGGCCCCTGGACATACGAGAGTCAATAATGCTGCTGACCTCATACTCCTCATGGTTGTCAACAAAGATAGGATGGGGACAAGGCAACACAGTGGTAAACCAATTACAAACCAATGGTTTCAAGAGGGAGACATGAAAAACATTGGAGATGCGCATTGCAGGATGAAGGTCAAGAGCGTAGGCCACAGGATTAACCCGTCTGAGTTTTCGAAAAGGGCCAACATAACGGAAAGCCAGTTTATTGGAAGGCACACGAAAGTTCAAGTTGCGGGAGGACAGCCAAACTGTCTCACCAACCTGGTAGGAAGGTGCGGGCAGACGCCTACGATCAGCATGGAACTTTTGGCGCTGCATAGAATGATGAAGGCAATCCTGAATCTGCACCCACGTGGAACGGAGTTGCCGGAGATGCTCCTCCAAAGCCGGAATACCCTGAGACATGAATGAATCGGGCAACAAGGATGGTTGAAACCCATAATTCGCCATGAACGGGGATAACTTGGAGGAAGCATTAATAGCACTATTACGAGCAAACTGTGCCCAAGGTAACAGTTCAGACCAATTATTGTGGTGATCTGAGACATAGCAACGGAGGAACTGTTCCAGAGCTTGATTAGACCGTTCCACAGCCCCATTGGATTGAGGGTGATATGCCGAGGAGAAGGAAAGCTGGATCCCCATTTGAGCACAAAAGGAATGCCAAAATCTGGAGACGAACTGGCTACCCTGGTCTGACACTATCTCCTTGGGAAACTCATGTAAACGGAAGACCTCCCGGGCAAAAATCGAAGCAAGCTCCTGAACAGTAGGCAGCTTCATCAAGGGAATGCAATGTGACATTTTAGAAAAACGGTCAACCACCATAAGGATAACAGTATTGCCATTGGAAACAGGGAGCTCGACAATGAAGTCCATGGAAAGATGTGTCCAAGGATGCTCACCATTAGCATTAGGTTGAAGAAGACCCACAGGAAGACGTTGAGGAGTCTTATTCTGTGCACAAACTGAGCAGGAGGCAACATACGCAGCAATATCAGAATGAAGACCTGGCCACCAGAATTGTCGAGTGACAGACCAAATCATTTGGTTCTTGCTTGGGTGACCTGCAGCTTTAGGATAGTGGTAAGTGTGCAAAAGTTTAGTTAGAAGATTCTCAGGAACAAAACACTTACCACTAGGTTTCTCAGGAGGTGCATTGGTTTGTGCAGCCAGGATCTCCTCCCCAAAGGGAGAAGTCAAATTAGTATGTATGTTAGCCAAAATATGGTCAGGAGGTATAACAGGAGTAGGTACAGACTCCTCCTTGGACAGAGGCGAAAATTGTCGAGAGAGGGCATCAGCCCTAACATTCTTACTACCAGGCAGATAGGAGACCACATAATTAAACCAAGACAAAAATAGCGCCCATCTGGCCTGTCGGGGTGACAAACGTTTTGCTTCAGATAGATAAGTTAAATTCTTGTGGTCAGTAAGAATGAGCACTGGCACGCTAGTACCTCGAGAAGATGCCTCCATTCCTTGAGTGCTAAAATTATGGCCAGTAATTCCCTGTCACCAATTTCATAATTGCACTCTGCTGGAGACAATTTCTTAGAGAAAGAACCACACGGATCCAAAGAACCATCAGACGTAGGACGTTGAGACAAGAGGGCACCTACTCCAGTCTCAGACGCATCGACCTCAAGAACGAAAGGCAGGACAGAGTTAGGATGAGCCAGAACTGGAACGGCAGAAAAGGCAGTCTTAAGACTATCAAAGGCCTTAATGTCAGTGGGTGACCAATGGAGTGGATCATTCTCTTTATGGGTCATGTCTGTGATAGGTTTGACCTAGGAAGAAAAGTTTTTAATAAACTTTCTATAGTAATTGGTGAACCCCAAAAAACGTTGAATAGACCGAAGACCAACTGGGCGAGGCCACTGCAGAACTGCAGATAACTTGTCAGGATCTATGGAGAACCCTGCAACGGAGATAACATAACCTAGGAAGGTTACTTGAGTCTGATGGAACTCACATTTCTCGAGTTTACAAAACAGGCCGTTCTCGCGTAGTCTCTGAAGAACCTGTGTAACATCAGAACGATGAGCCTCAAGTGTGGGTGAGTGTATGAGGATGTCGTCTAAGTACACCACAACACACTGTTGCAACATATCTCGTAGGACATCATTAATAGATTCCAGAAAAACAGCAGGAGCATTACATAGGCCAAAGGGCAATACAAGATACTCATAATGCCCGCTCCTGGTGTTAAATGCTGTTTTCCATTCGTGACCCTCCATAATCCTAACGAGATTGTTCGCTCCTCTCAAATCAAGTTTAGTAAAGACCGTAGCTCTCTTGAGGCGGTCAAAGAGTTCCGTAATGAGCGGAATAGAGTAAGCCTTCTTAATGGTAAGACGATTAAGACCCCTATAATCGATACATGGTCTTAACTCGCCACCCTTTTTTTCACAAAGAAGAAGCCAGCCCCTGCAGGAGAGCAGGATTTGCGGATGATTCCCCATGACAGAGCATCGGCAACATACTCCTCCATAGCACAATTCTCTGCAACAGACAGAGGGTACACCCGGCCCTGAGGAGGAATGGCTCCGGGTTGCAGGTCTATGTCACAATCATAAGACCGGTGAGGAGGCAACATACCGGCACGTACCTTGTCAAACACGTCTATGAACTCTCGGTACTCCTCTGGCAATTGAGATACCGAAGAAGTGCACAAGACTTTAACTGGTTTCCGAAGACAAGTGGAAATACATTGCAGGGACCACGACAAAATTACGGACCTGCGCCAGTCGAGACTGGGATTGTGCTTTTTGAGCCAGGGATAACCCAGAACAACCAGAAAATGCGGAGAGTTTATCACCTGGAACTGGAGGGTTTCAAAATGGAGAGCCCCAACAGCTATGGACAACGGAGCAGTTTCGTGAGTAACGAGTGTGGGCTGAAGGGGCCTGCCATCAATGGCCTCAATAGCAAGCGGAATGGACCGAGGCAAAACAGGAATGGAGTGCTTTGATACAAAAGCACTGTCAATGAAATAGCCCACAGCACCGGAGTCAACAAGAGCCTGAGTGACTATGGAGGAATCCACCCAGGAAAGGACAACCATAACAAAAGGTTTCTCCTTAAGCAGTTCCGGGGACGAGGATAAACCACCCAAGGTCTGCCCCCGACAGGACCTTAGGTGTGAGCGTTTCCCGGCCGTGTAGGACAAGACTTCAAAAGGTGGCCCTGTAACCCACAATAAAGGCAGAGCCCCTCCCTCCTCCTAAAGGCCCTCTCCGTCACAGAGAGACGTGTGAATCCCAACTGTATTGGCTCAGCAGTACCTGGTGACTCGGGACCAGGAGGCATGGGTGGGAACGAACACATAGGAGACAACGGAACAGGGGGCTTCCGCAAGCGCTCCTTGAAAGAGGGCCTCTCTCTGAGTCTGATGTCAATTAGGATCAAAAAAGACACCAATGCCTCGAGATCCTCTGGTAAATCTCTGGCAGCAACTTCGTCTTTAATCGTATCAGAGAGCCCATGAAAGAAGGCGGCAACAAGGGCTTCATTGTTCCAACCTACCTCTGCGGCAAGCGTACGGAACTCAATAGCATACTGAGCAACAGATCTTGTACCTTGCTGAATGGAGTCATTTAGCAGCAGAGGAGGAGCGAGCCGGAAAATCAAATGCCCTTCGAAAGGAGGCCACAAATTCAGGGTAATTTGAAATCACAGGTTTATTAGTCTCCCACAAGGGATTAGCCCAGGCAAGAGCTGTGTCAGAGAGTAACGAGATGAAAAATCCCACCTTAGCTCTGTCAGAGGGAATCGCCTGAGCTAACATCTCAAAGTAAATGCCCCCCTGGTTCAAAAACCCTCTGCACTGAATAGGATAGCCTCCATATCGCTGAGGTAGAGGTGCAGAACCGGACATGCTCCTGGTAGGCATAGGTGCAGCAGTGGAAACAGGAGCAGCCCTAACTTGCGGGACACTTTGGTCCAAATGTGCAGTACGAGTCAGCAGGGTTTGCAGGGCTAGTGCAAATTGATCCAAGCGGTGATCCTGTTTATCCATCCTGGAAATGATGGCAGGTAAAGGTGGATTATTAGCACCAGGGTGTCAGGAATCAGACTGAGACGAGAAGTGCAAAAATAATCACATCTTTATTCATAGAAAAAATTAATAAAAAGTCCACAAGTCAAGTAACAAGCCAGGAGTCAAAACTAGAGCTGGTAGTCAGACGAGCCGAGTCAGGAGCCAAAGCGAATAGTGAGAAGTGCCGGAATCAGGAACAAGGAAAACAGCAGAGTCAGGAACAAGCCAGGGATCAGGAACCCGGAAGGACGTCAGGCAGCCAGGTAATACACAGGAACTCTCACAAACAGGTCTGAGACAACGCAAAGGCAAAGCATACTGAACAGAGGCCCTTTAAATAATAAGTGATGACATCACAATTCTGAGACTCCATCCTATCTCACATAGATGATACACACCAGTCTGGCCATAAAAGGAAGTGTAGGAAATGAGCAGCATCCCCCACAATGCACCATAGTCAGGAAGAGAGGTGAGTAAAATGGCTGCCAGCAGCACATGGCAAACAACAGGGAAAAAACCCTGACAGATGCATCCAAATTTATGAATTGGCACATCACGAAAAATTCAGAAAATTAATAAATTAGTTTCCGAATTTTCAGATACATTATTCATATTCGGAATTTTTCATTGTCCGTAAATGTAACCCCCACATCGCTGACACTAACTCTAGGTCTAAATCATTAAATAAAGCTATTAACCCATAAACTGCCATTCCCCGACATCGCCGACACTAATTAAAACTATTAACCCCAAAACCGCCATCCCGAAACATTGCAGACACGTACTAAACCTATTGACCCCTAAACCGCACCCCCCCACTTTGCCAGCACTACCTAAACCTATTAACCCCTAAACCGCACCCCCCCACATCACTAACACTAACTTAACCTGTTAACCCCTAAACCGCAGTTCCCCAACATCGCTGACACTAACTAAACCTATTAATCCCTAAAACGCTGTTCAAAAACATAGCCGACACTAACTAAACCTATTAACCCCAAAACCGCCATTCCAAAACATTGTGACACAAACTAAACCTATAAACCCCTAAACCGCACCCCCCCCCCATTGCCAACACTAACTAAATCTATTAACCCCTAAACCGCTGTTCCCAAACATTGCCAACACTAACTAAATCCCTAAAGTATTAACCCCTAAACTGCTGTTCCGCGACATCACTGACACTAACTAAACCTATTAACCCCTAAACCGCACCCCCCCCCACATCACCTACACTACCTAAACCTATTAACCCCTATACCTCTGGCCCTCCACATTGCAACAACAAAAATTAAACTATATTAACCCCTAAACCTAACCATAACCCTAAACCTAACACCCCCTAACATTAACTAAATAATACCTATTTAAAACTAAAAACAAACTTACCTGTGAAATAAAAATAAAACCTTAGCTAGCTACAATATAACTAATAGTTATATTGTAGCTAGCTTAGGTTTTTATTTCACAGGTAAGTTTGTATTTAGTTTAACTAGGTAGACTAGTTAGTAAATAGTTATTAACTATTTTTTACTAACTACATAAGAACTTACCTGATAAATTCATTTCTTTCATATTGGCAAGAGTCCATGAGCTAGTGAGTATGGGATATACATTCCTACCAGGAGGGGCAAAGTTTCCCAAACCTCAAAATGCCTATCAATACACCCCCCACCAAACCCACAATTCAGTTTAACGAATAGCCAAGAAGTGGGGTGATAAGAAAGGAGCGAAAGCATCAATAAGGAATTGGAATAATTGTGCTTTATACAAAAAAAAAAATCATAACCACCACAAAAAAAGGGTGGGCCTCATGGACTCTTGCCAATATGAAAGAAATGAATTTATCAGGTAAGTTCTTACATAAATTATGTTTTCTTTCATGTAATTGGCAAGAGTCCATGATCTAGTGACGTATGGGATAGCAAATACCAAGATGTGGAACTCCACGCAAGAGTCACTAGAGAGGGAGGGATCAAAATAAAGACAGCCAATTCCGCTGAAAAAATAATCCACAACCCAAATCAAAAGTTTTAATCTTTATAATGAAAAAAACTGAAATTATAAGCAGAAGATTCAAACTGAAACCGCTGCCTGAAGTACTTTTCTACCAAAAACTGCTTCAGAAGAAGAAAATACATCAAAATGGTAGAATTTAGTAAAAGTATGCAAAGAGGACCAAGTTGCTGCTTTGCAAATCTGATCAACCGAAGC
>NW_026510815.1:0-1817 GCF_027579735.1 Bombina bombina | reverse complement strand
CCAGTGGTCTTGTTCAACACATCTTCCTTAAGTCCAGCGATCTCTGCCATCATAGATCTAATTTGTCTCAAGCTCTCCTCTTCTTGAGCCTCCTTAGCTGTCAAAACCTGGGAAAGCTCAGTTAGCTTCTCATTTAAGCCTCTGCACTCCCTTTCAGACTGTTTTCTCCACTCCTCAATCTCAGTCTCCTTATTTAGCAGAGCCTTAGAAAGCTCAGAAACTCTCTCATTTAAGCCTCTGTGCTCTCTTTCTGACAGTCTCCTATACTCCTCAATCTCCATTTCCTTATTTAGCAGAGCCTTGGAAAGCTCAGTTACCCTCTCATTTAAGCCTCTGCACTCTCTTAATGACTGCCTCCTATACTCCTCAATCTCCGTCTCCTTATTTAGCAGTGCCTGGGAAAGGTCTTCTACTCTCTTATCCAGAGCTTTGTTGGCCCGTTCTCTCTGATCTTCAGCTGCTCTGCTCTTGTCCAGAGCTTGGGAGAGTTCAGTCAATCTCTCATCCAGAGCTTTGTTGGCCCGTTCGCTCTGATCTTCAGCTGCTCTGCTCTTGTCCAGAGCTTGGGAGAGTTCAGTCACTCTCTCATCCAGAGCTTTGTTGGCCCGTTCGCTCTGATCTTCAGCTGTTCTGCTCTTGTCCAGAGCTTGGGAGAGTTCAGTCACTCTCTCATCCAGAGCTTTGTTGGCCCGTTCGCTCTGATCTTCAGCTGTTCTGCTCTTTTCCAGAGCTTGGGAGAGTTCAGTCACTCTCTCATCCAGAGCTTTGTTGGCCCGTTCGCTCTGATCTTCAGCTGTTCTGCTCTTGTCCAGAGCTTGGGAGAGTTCAGTCACTCTCTCATCCAGAGCTTTGTTGGCCCGTTCGCTCTGATCTTCAGCTGTTCTGCTCTTTTCCAGAGCTTGGGAGAGTTCAGTCACTCTCTCATCCAGAGCTTTGTTGGCCCGTTCGCTCTGATCTTCAGCTGTTCTGCTCTTGTCCAGAGCTTGGGAGAGTTCAGTCACTCTCTCATCCAGAGCTTTGTTGGCCTGTTCTCTCTGATCTTCAGCTGCTCTGCTCTTGTCCAGAGCTTGGGAGAGTTCAGTCACTCTCTGCTCCAGAGCTTTGCCCTGTCTCTCAGTGAGGTAAAGATTTTCTATTTGTGCTTTCAGAGCTTTGCACTCTCTCTCATACTGCTGTTTGATGTTTTCAGTCTCTCTCAGAATCTGTGACAGTTCAGCAGCCTTCTCTCTCAGAGTGTTCATCTCTATCTGCGTCTGTCTCTCAGTTATCTCTCTCTGAGACTCCAAGCTTTCTAGAGCAAATTGTGCATCATCTCTCTCACTCTGGCACCTCTGCAAAGTCTCCTGCAATGCCTGGATATCTCTCTCTTTGTTGTCTAACAACACAACCTGCTGTTGCACAGCACTCTCTTTCTTTCTCTCACACTCTCGGAGATCCGATTGCAAAGATGTGAGCATGGCAGCTGTCTTTTCCATGGAATGCAGAGCAGTCTCTTTCTCAACTTGCAATATCCTGACTGTATCTGTTAGCGTCTGAATCTCCAACTCATGTTGCTTTACTTTCTTTATCTGGGACTCATTTTCATCCTGGCTCTCTTGAAGAGCCTCCTTTAGCTCCGTAATGTCATGTTCTTGCTCTCTCTGTGTGAATGTGAGACGCTCCTCAAGAGCCACACGCAAGCTGTCTAGAGACAACAGAGCAGCCTCTCTCTCCTGAGCAGTTTCTTTAATTGCTCTGATTTCTCGGTCTCTTTCATCTACTAGGACAATCTGATTCTGTAAAGACTTAAGAGCACTTTCTTTCTCAGACTGTGAGTC